>NC_089772.1:2990258-3007758 GCF_040412425.1 Macrobrachium rosenbergii | reverse complement strand
ATTTTTTTACTCAAACCATTATAAGTATAAGGTTTAGATAATATAATAAATTTACTATACGTTTTCATATGCATGGAGCCAAGCAAGTACAAATAGACTTGAACATAAAAGGTTATGTTCAAAGACGTTGAATTCGAATTCCCTCAATTTGAATTCTATCGTTCAGGTGTTCACAAATGCACGCAGCATTGAATGCAGTAAGTTTTAAATTGTCTCGCATTCATGCTTTTTCAGCGAAACAATATGCTCAGCGGTTACATATTCCAACAGAATTTAGTAAGGATATTTACATTGTAGTGGCTCGTTATCCAAACTGTATTAAACAATGGCGGTATCGGTCTTTAGCTGGATATCGTAGAGTATCAAAGAATGATATTATTGAAGTAGTTAGGTATTTATTCAGCATTAAATATGAATAACGAATTACTACTGGTTTGGCATATACACCTAAGTAAACAAAACTGCTATTTTTCCCACGATTAGAAAATACTGAAATTGTTATAAATGTGGATTTCATTTGACTGAGGACAAGTTCAGGAGAAAGCAAGAAAAACTGGTTGGCTTTTATAGTTTCACAATAATAACAAAACACTGTGATAAGTCGATCGCTATCAAACTAAAAAAATATGCTGCTAGACTAAAATATATGTATCAACAAATGAGACTCCCTTGCATAACATCCTCTCCCATGTTAATACAAAAATACTGTATTCTAGAATATGTATTCTGAAACTTTAATATATCTGAACAAGAAATAAAACGTAATATCTCCAGAGGCATTCTACCTTCCTTTCCCTACCACTTCACAAAACAAAACAAAAAAAAATGCTTAATTTTCCATTCAAAAATACTCGTCTCCTTCCTACAATATTCTGTACATAATTCAAAATTATTCCCAAAAAGCCGCACGTAATCTAATTCAAAGAAAATATATTACTCACACAGAAATGGTTTTTGTTTTTGTAGACTGTTTTCCTCACGAATTAATATTCAAAACAAGTAAATCAGACGACTCTTGCGAGTTTTTCCAAAAATCAAGTTAGCGAAACGGAAAAACGAACATTAATTCAGTGAATGAAGCTGCGTACAGTCCCATATCTATACTGAACAAATTAATGTGCAGGTAAACTTGTAGTTTTTTTTATGTCCTACTTTTACACAGGAAAAGGGCAGAAATGAACATCTCCGTTCGCGTCATTTTGTATTTTTCGCAATGAAAAGGTCCTGGAAACCGAAAAACGTTTTCTGACAAAAGTTTTTCCTAAAAACTTTAGCAACGTGGATGCAATTTCTACTCGGAATCTAATTAGACTTTATGGAATCCCTGATTCTCGGAATTGCCAGTTTTTACGTCAGCTTTCATAAAGTTTAAAAATGATAAAGCCGTGATGCTTTGCTTTCTTTTAAAGGAGGTCGGGGAAGTAAATATATTTTTCTATGTATATGTTAATTGACCGACATAATTTAGTCTTCTAATTGCAATAACAATATTCTTTCATTTGATTCATGAAGGTTTTTGTTGTCGTAATTGTATTTACGATCATGAAAGTCAATCGCATAATTTATATAATTATTTCCGTTATTGTGAGATCCCTAAATAATTACTCTTAACTAATGAAAAACATCATTACGCGGTTCTATTTTCCATGAAAAGAATTTTTTATCAAACTTCACTTCGCAAACTTTTCGCTCTTTTTTTTTATCAAATCTTGTAGCCCTTCCAATATTCTATATGCATGGTGGTTTATTCACAAACACCCATTGTGTGTCTCGAATTTAGCAAATAAACAAATATCCTTTTCAAAGTACACTTGGTGCTCTAAATCGCTTGAACTTTGTTTTCTAAAGTACGATAAAAACTCTTAAGGACTGTGCACATAACTTAGGATAGTATAATTCGGACATATGAAGAATCAGAATTCAGTGGAAAGAAAATCACTTATTTGAATAGATACTCTTACTTCACATTTGATTTTAAAAAAAAAAAAATAAGCCCGAAAGCGTCGTCTGCTGCAATAATTCATACTCTCGCCATCGTGACTTCAGGACTTCTAAGTTTGAGTATAAACAATTTAAGCTGCATGACTCATTACAGCGAAAATATCATTATAACTATCGACAAATTGGAAATCAGGTAAGAATCCTCTAATTCTTCTGAATGAGTGATATTCTTGAACCTGCAGTAGTAATATGTTGAGTTCTGGGACTTTCCTTCTAGCAATGACCTATGGCGAGGCACACAATGACCAAATTGTACTCATTACGCGCAAAGTATCTTCTGAAAAAATGTATCCAACGAGGTAAATGTAGCCAATACTTGCGCTATATCCGAGGTCAAAATGTACCTAATATACAAAATGTATTCAGTATTCTATATACACTCAGTTGACAATATATGCCTAATTGACAATATGAATCTAATAAATAAAATATACTTAATGCACAGAATGTGTCCGATTTACCAAAATGGATAAAATGTACTTAGTCAACAAAATGCACTCATATGGATATAATTTGTCCATTTGGTAAATTTGCAAAATTGGATACATTCTGCATAATTTGTCTACCGGGTATATTTTGTTCGCTGGGCATATTATGTCTCTCAGGTACACTTCGTAAATTGGGGTAATATTGTAAGTTGAGTACATTTTGCTTACTGGGTACATTTTGCATGTTGATACAAGTTGTATATATTTGGTATATTAGGCACATTGTATCCGTTACTTTTCTTGGTAGGGACCATTGCCTACAAAATAGTAAAAAATGCGCGGAGGTTTCTTCGCGCAATCGAGTTTTCTGTACAGCTGCAACAGCGTATAGTCAAGGCCACCGAAAATAGATCTATCTTTCGGTGGTCTCGGTGTGATGCTGTATGAGCCGCGTCCCATGAATCTTTAACCAAGGCCCAGTGGTGGCCTGTCCTATATATATCGTTGCAGAGGCACTATTATGGCTAACTTTAACCTTAAATAAAATAAAAACTACTGAGGCTAGAGGGCTGCAATTTGGTCTGTTTGATGATTGAAGGGTGGATGATCAACATACCAATTTGCAGCCCTCCAGCCTAAGTAGCTTTTAAGATCTGAGGGCGGACAGAAAAAATGCAGAGAAAAAAATTGCGGACAGAATAAAGTGCGGACGGATAGACAAAGCCGGCACAATAATTTTCTTGTACAGAAAACTTAAAAAGACTCGAATTACTTAATACTTTTATAATTTAGTTAAAACCTAACGGTTTATAAGAATCATGTTACTTGTTTTACATATATTTTTATAATGATTACGTTCTGACGTCATGTTTCCAATAGCAGATATAAACGTTAATTTTAGCAGAAGGCAGACGACTGTGTTCAGAAACACAAATACAATGAAAAAAACATAAAAATACAATGTTTAGATGATGGATATAATTTCATATTTCGTAAGGATCAGCACTCATGAAATCGGAAGTTGCCAAAAGTAGATTGTGCGTATCCTTCACTCTAATTAGGCTTACCATGTTGCTTTTAGTTTTCCGTAAAAGAAAACTATTGAGATGGCTTTGTCTGTCCGTCAGCACTTTTTCTGTCCTCCCTCAGATCTCCAAAACTACTGAGGCTAGAGGGCTGCTATTTGGTACGGTGATCATCCACCCTCCAATCATCAAAAATATCAAATTGCGACCCTCTAGCCTCAGTAGTTTTTATTTTATTTAAGGTTAAAGTTAGCCATAATCGTGCTTCTGGCAACGATATAGGATAGGCCACCACCAGGCCGTGGTTAAAGTTTCATGGGCCGCGACTCATACAGAGACCACCGAAAGGTAGATCTGTTTTCGGTGGTCTTGATTATACGCGGTATCAGCTGTACAGATAACTCGATTGCGCCGAAGTTTCTTCGGCGCAGTTTTTACTTGTTTAATCTAGTTCACCCATTTGACATAATTTGTCCACTTCCATATTCTATTCTTTTACCAAATTACTACTGTATCTTTGTCTGTTTCAAACAAAAAATGAGTCTTTCGGTTCGAGTTGCAATGGCAAGTTTAAGTAAATAAATACAATAAAATAATGAAAAAATAAATTTGATGATAAAATTACAGATTAAACATACTGAAACTATTCAATACCACTTAGCTCCTTTGCTTTCTAAATCCTGAATTTTTACTGTCAATCAAAAATAAATAATTCAATAAATATAAAGGGAAAAATTACGATCTAAACCCATTGATACTATTTCTTACCACTTAGCTCCACTGTTTTGTAAGTCCTGTATTTTTACTGTCAGTAAACAAATAACTACGAATTAAACCCATTAGTACTATTTATTCCCAACTAACTTTTAATTTCTATAAACCCTTTATTTTTACTGTCGATAATGAGATTCAGTTCCAAATGACCCCTCAGTCATTGTTGACGTAAGGTCACAGAGTAAGAGCACATTTGAAAATACAGCCTTTCATTTATAATATTTGTATACTGCTATTCTATGAGCACCAGGCAGATGTCTGTAAGCGAAACCCTGCTGCAAAGCAGTGTAGTCCTAAATTAAATTAAAAATCTCTCCCTCTCCCTCTCTCTCTCTCTCTCTCTCTCTCTCTCTCTCTCTCTCTCCTATCTCGCTTTCCAAAAGCTTTAGTGCGCGCAAAAATAAGAAAGACGAATAACATATGCACCCTAAAAGACCGCCTGACATGTTCCAGACACGTTGTCCGTTGATAAAAGAAACTCTTCTTATAGCTCTACTCCGGGGATTAGAACGCCACTCTCTAGTCCTTTGAACAATTTTAAAGAGCATTTTTCTATGTATTCCATTTTGAGGCTCTAGGGTAAAATATCTGTAACTGATAAATTTTGCTACTGTTTAGAAAAGATTCCATCTATGTTCCTTCACTCATTGTAAATTTAAGATATTCTTAGTGTCTGAAAATCTCACCCTTCAAATATTCTCTTCTTTACAAATTTCGTTTTCTACATAACCAAAATGTGTTTATCCACACCTATTACATTTTCTATAAACTGCACTGTTTTGGAAAATTTGCTGTTTCTTATGGATTTGTTTCGGCAATTGTTTCCTTTTCGTTCTGAAATTTGGGTTATCACTTTCTCTGAGATTTATGAAATCTATCTCTCAGGCAAAAGAACTAACAATCTGTCAAGAAAATTTGATAAAACATACAATAAATAAAACTTCAGAAGAACAGAGGAATTTACAAAGTTACAAGTATTTCAAATGGCACCATGACTTTATGGAATCCTTGATCCTTGTATATATATATATATATATATATATATATATATATATATATATATATATATATATATATTTTTTTTCTATATATATAAATATGCAGGGTGTATATATATATATATATATATATATATATATATATATATATATATATATATATATATATATATATATATATCAATGATTATCCATGATAATAGAGCAAGGCCCTGCCTGAAAGGGTCAAAATACTGTTAAGGTCAAATAAAACTCTATGGACATTATATGGCAACTCCATACCTTTTCTCCCCTACCTTAGAACACATAACTGCTCTCCATCCACCCTACACAGCCTTCCCAGCCCCTCCACCCACAGGCAACTCCTTCCATAAAGCAAAAGAATCATGTGTATATTCTATGTATAAACAAGTTCATAAGCATGAACTACTGGCACGAATTTCTGGACACCCTGTATATTTATATATATAGAAAAAAAAAAATATATATATATTTTTTTTCTATATATAAATATACAGGGTGTCCAGAAATTCATGGTGCCATTTGAAATACTATCAATCTGCCAAGAATATAGGGAAACAATAAGCATGAACTACTCTCCTTGTCATATACATAGAATATACACATGACTCACATGAACAAAATACCTTTGGCACAGACTGAAAGGCAACAGAACCCACATTGGGAAATCTGAGACAGAATCACAGAAAAACACTGCGACAATATTTGAGTACAAATTATCAATTGACCATCTCGGTTTGATGAATATATTTTTCGATATTGGCTTTTTATCTAAAGATCTATAGACTAAAATACCTTCTATCATCAGTTCAATGAAAGAAATAATACTGATCATCCATTTTTGAATGGTTGTATGTATATAAAATCTCTACAGTTCTGGTTTTGATATGAGATTGCAACCCTCACGATCCCACCTAGATGCTGATTGTTACCCCACTGTAAAATGAAGAGAATACTAGTATTTCCTGTTATTCTTCAGAAGTGATACTGTGATTATCATTTGACCTGTGAAGAGACTCACATGCCATTTAAGGAAAGGGTTGAATTAGAAAGATATGAGGTAGCGCGGTCCTGTGGAAAGAATGAAGAATGATATGTTTGGGAAATGTATAAAATTTGGAAGTGTTATAAGGAATAAAGGGAGAAGAACTCACAAGTACTGCATGGACTGAATGAAAGATGTATTGGGAATGAGGGGCCTCAACATCCAGGAGGCAAGAGAGTGTTTACATAGTAAAGAGAATGCCACAATGTGTGTTAAGGCTTTTTCACATGCTAATGATGATCCTTCTGTCTAGATGTATGCAACCAACACATTGGAAGTTTTTTCACAATATGATCATAGCTATGATTCACCAATACAAGTGTGAACGGTGTAGTGGTCATTGTTGTTTCTTCAACTGGAAGCCTCCTCCAGTTATAGGAAAGTGTGAACTTTGCCTAAGTAGTACAGAATTAGGGTCACATTTACTTTGCCTGAGATCGCTTGTGGCTTACCGCTGACTAGTCCACTCTGCTGTAAATGGGTACCAGCATCTGCTGAGGTGAAGGAAAAGGGCATGGTTCTTGTTACTTCACACCTGGGGATTTGTTGAGAAACTGGATAGCTGTACTGTCCATGTGCTGCTCCCCACCCCAAGAGAAATCAGTGTGATATATATATATATATATATATATATATATATATATATATATATATATATATATATATATATATATATATATATATATATATATATATATATATATATAAATACATATATATATACATATACAATATATATATATATATATATATATATATATATATATACATATACTGCATATACACATAATATATATATATATATATATATATATATATATATATATATATATATATATATATATATATATACACACATATATATATATATCAATGATTATCCATGATAATAGAGCAAGACCCTGCCTGAAAGGGTCAAAATACTGTTAAGGTCAACTAAAACTCTATGGACATTATATGGCAACTCCATACCTTTTCTCCCCTACCTTAGAACACATAACTGCTCTCCATCCACCCTACACAGCCTTCCCAGCCCCTCCACCCACAGGCAACTCCTTCCCTGGCCACCGCCCCCTCCCCTCCCCCATCCCAATAACCTTTTTCTACGTGCTTATGCCTTTGAGCAGCGTTACTAGCACTTCCTCTTTCCTGGGCAACATTGCCAACCGCTCCCCTCCTGCCCCCTTCCAGCCTACTCAACCCCCCTCCTACCACAGAAACTTTCTCCAGATTCCCAACCTCCCCCTCCACCAAACAAAATAACCCTCCTCCGCCTCTTTATGGAAATAAGCAGTTTTATCAACACTTCTTAATGTCTGTGCAGCATTACCAACCAATGGAGCTGGTTTTTAATATTATGAATTGAACATATACTGTACATACATACTGAGTACCTGAGTGTTAGTTGCATGTAGGCAATGTTGAGTTGCAAATAGTGTGAATTGTGAAAATCGATGGACCACTGTATGTCTATACACACACACACACACACACACATATATATGTATATACATATATATATATATATATATATATATATATATATATATATACATATCAAGGTAGCAATAATCTTCACTTAAGCTTCAAATTCAGAATGGATTAAACTTTCCTCATGGTATAATATTAATGGGCTAGATATGCCTTAACATATACAAATAAATAAATAAATAAATATATATATATATATATATATATATATATATATATATATATATACATATACATACACATACATATTATATACACACACACACACACATATACACATATATATATATATATATATATATATATATATATATATATATATATATATATATATACTGTATATATGAATATTAACCACAAAATTTTAAAAGACTTCTATACTTTGGTACTGCCTCTACTTAATATACAAACTCTCAGCTATGTAATATTTTTCATTATATTGTGCTTATACCAACATCTTGAAGAAAATGAACAAATGGAAAATATGACTGACTTCAACAAGGAACAAGAAATAACAGCACGGGAATTTAAGAAATATTCTGAATCTGTTATCTTCCTAGTCTGGAAGCATTACAGTGAGAGATCTCTTTGTGCAAGATTTCCCTTTTAAAGCTCCTATAAAAGAAAAATCCTTCCGAATGGATGAATCTAAGACGGACTAATCACTAATGTGGTCCTTCTTAACTGCTGAATGAGCATATACTATACAAGAATACTAAGACCGAACTGCTGCATTTTAATCATGTTGTTACAAAGAAATGGCACTGAAAACTCATTGTTTTTTCCACATCATCTACTTCCACTCTGTATTTCATTTACCTTCATCCTTCGCTAACTTCAGCCTCATAAAATACTTCTACTCATAACAATTCTGAATAACTTATGAAGACAACATTCTAGCCGACTTTCTTACATTTAGCGTTAGTATTTCAACTGTTATTATATTAAGCACTGAGAACGACTTCTGAAAACATTCATGGTATTTTCTCAAAAACCATGAAATATAATGTGCACCGGAGGGAACAGAGGAAAAAATCCATGAACCCAGTTAGGCTCAATGCCTTCCACGGGGCTCCACTTTTCAGACTCTCTATCCTCTTTACCTACATTTTACTGCTATCAGCTTGCAACATGGTTCGACTCCAACGTCCCCTACATAAACGGTATCTATTATTTTACACATATATGGCTCCAAAGAGCCATAGTTATAAAAGAGCAGATAAAAGGAATAAAATAAGTAATTAGTGAAGGAGTGAGGGACTGTGGAGATTTAGTGAGGAAGAGATTATTTGAGGTACAGTTAACTAATAGAATAGGCTATCGTGTGGAACTATACAGACTGATGAATAGGATGACCAAGAAGAAATTGAAAGACATAAAAAAAGGTGAGTGATAAACACATAGAGGAAAAAGTGAGCATGGACTTATGGATAAAAGCAATTTTTTTAAATGGAAGAATATGCGAAAAGTGAGGTTAATGAACAAAGGAATCTCTGAATAAAGAATGGAAATGAGGAGATGCCGTCTAAATGAATGAAACCCAACATCTATGGAGTAGGTTTAGTAAAAATGTTTAAAAATATGTGAAAAAGACAAAAGCCAGACAGAGCTTGATGACACAAGGGTGGAAAAGAAGTGTAAGTTTGGGGTGCATGTGGAAATTAGTGTTGAGGACATACAGATGGCAATTAAGAGTTTGAATAAAAGAAAAACGCTAGAATTGATTGGAACCTTCTCCTTTATTTACCTAATTTTCAATTTATATTTTCCTTAAGGAATCAAGAAGCTTTCACAGTGCTCTTTGTCAGAGAATAAGAAATCTGAAAATATATTCATCTATGCTTCGTAAAAACTATTGGCACCCCATAGATATCCCATTAGGTTTTCTGTATCTGCACTCAGTTAAAATTTCTGCGATATTCGTACTATCTAATGGTATTTCCTCCATGAATGAACATATCTAGAAGCGAGTGCTAAAATGTGTTCAGCAAATAAGGGCCACACTCTGTGGCACAGGCTCCTTTCAAAAGAGAAATTATGGATTAATCTAGTGCGCCCAACTCTACGGGTGGTGAGACTGATTTCAAACCTTCTATTTAGCTACATCCCAAGAGGCCCATTTCTCCCGGAATCTTATATTTTTGGTTGTTTAGTAAGGGTGATGACCACCACTGTTTCCATCTACTCAGAATATAGGATTTAATGACCCTGCTCAGATCACAGTGTGGAAGCATGGTAATTTAAAATATGCATCTTGTTGCACCTTTAGCTTCCATGTCAGAAAGTTCATTTTGTTTTGATCCTGAATTACCAGGGGAAGAACGGATCGGCTTACTTAATGGGGGGTGAAAGGGTTAAACTTTTTCAAAATTTCCATGACACTTCTCGAGTCACTATAAATAACAGCAGATGTGAAGTTTATCTTGGGCATAAGTTTCAAAGCATTTAGAATGTTGCTTCAGCAGTACAAGTAAAAGAAGAGTCTGGTAGAGCAGCAACATACAACTCCCCATCCCATACTACCACACCTCTTACTCTGATCAGGGATTTTGATCCATAAGTATAAATTTTTTTACTTTTATGTTCATTATCCTGCTCTGAAAAGGATTTTTTTTATGTCTTCTGTCTGACATTTTTTCCTCTTCACGTTTAGTCTATACACTTCTGGAATAACCATGGAGGAAGAATTGGGTGCACCAAGGTTGAATGGATTACAAAGTGATGTGCTGGGGTACGATGGTGATAGCGGGGTTGAGTGGAGACTAGGTCTTGTAAGTGATATATGGATGAGTAAAAGGCTGCGAAGGAACGAGTGAAAGAAATAAACTGTTCCAGTGCACGAGGGTAATGGTGATTGGGGCGACTGCAAGAATTATGCGAGCACGACGTTACTTGCAATGCCTGGGAATATGCACGGTAGGATTTTGATTGAAAAGTAAGACAAAAAACAAAAGGACTGTAGAGGAAGAAGAGCTCTGGTTTACAGAACGAAGGACGTATGAGGATCAAGCATTTATAACAAAACATTAATGAGAAATTAGAAACCGAAGAATAAAAACTGTGTATGGTAAACGTAGATTGCTGCATTATATAGAGTGATTAAATTATTCTACTAAATATGCAGACTACAGAGTAGCTGATTTTCTGTACAAGGCTTTACGTCTGCTCAGTGGTCTGGCTCTTGCTTCCAACTTGGAATTACGCCAACTTTAGTGTAAGATTACCTTTTCTGTTTACTTTGCTGAGGACTTTGAGGCCATTGCTCTCATGACCTTCTTGACAATATGTCTCCTTCAATCTTTCGTCCTCTCTTTGCATGTCAGTGTCCACTTACAAACCATGCGCTGACGGAACGCCGAATTTAATGCCTATTTCAGTTCTTCCTGTATCATTGAACGTGTCTTGCGCAAATATGGAGAAGTTCATGAAAATACACTCTGGTTGAAGGAATGGACTTCCTTTGGGCAGCACTGTCGTCTTTGTCTCTGAGTCTCCAACATACGGTAAAACAACTAAGGTCTTTCAAATCTTTTAAATGAACTACAAACATAAACAACCATACACAAAGGATACATATATATCTATCTATCTATCTATCTATATATACACACACACACACACACACACACACACACACACACACATATATATATATATATATATATATATATATATATATATATATATATATATATATATATATATATATATAAAACGAAAACTGTTCCACCTCTACATTCAACAAGTATTGCATTCCATGCAATTAACAGTATACACAAACACGCAAAAGCAAATAAAACTTCATTACGTTTTCAAAGTAAAGCTTATTCATCGACAAGTCCTTTTGACAATAAAGTGTTGGATGGTAGACTCTGCCTCTCGCAAAACCATTAATAGGGATAATTAGTTCATTTGGTTTTTAAGTCTCATGTTTTTTTTTATCGCAAACGAAAGAATTTGTCCACTTCCAACTGTAACACAATTCATGTAACTCACACTCTTCCTTTTTTTACCATATAATTTGACTTCTGTAAACTTGTATCACTTGTCATCATCTATAATCTTATTTCTAAAATTTCCTGATCCTGTTCTTTTTTTTGGGGGGAGGCAAGATTCGCTAGATTACAATGAGAACAAAGGCAAGATACAGACACAGATGTAGGGAAATAAAACCCATTCTTTCAAAGTTAAACTTTCCACTTGAATTTCATTTCGGTTTCTATCATATTCTCCATCCTCTGAAATTCGACGTCTTTCGTTTCGCATAATTTTTTTTTTAAACAAAGCCTATGAAAAAACAGAATAATTAAAAGACAGAGCTGATTTTATAAAACATTATTCATTTACTAGGATGCAATTTGACAATCCTAGCTCTGTAATTTCTTCATTATGTCACTATTTATATAATACAGTAATTATATTTATTTATGAGTATAAAAGCACATAAAATTATTTACAATAAAGAAGTCATGTAAGTTCAAAATTTCGATACAGAAATTCAATTTCTATAACGACTTATCTAGTCCCTTCCTATTATTAAGAACTAATAATGTTTCATAAAAGAAATCACATAAACATTTGTGGGCAAAAGCACATATTTTATTTTGTTTATTTGTGCTTGTTCCGGTCACATGTCAGAAGTGTATGGAACATTTGAAGGGAAATATCCCACAATGATACACCAAATCCTCTATGTCCAGAACTTTCACAAAATTTTGGGACTTGCAGTCTTGGACCTCGATGTGAGATCGGTTCACTGAGTTCAACAGAGTTGCGATGGATTTTTCACTGAACAATCTTTAATCGAGTCTGCACCTATCCAGGGGAATTTAAAAAAAAAAAAGGAAAATTTTAATCTAATTCTAAGGTGACATATTGAGTAAAAGCAAATTGTTACATTGAAATTTCAGAGTAAAATTTTCCTTTCCTTTTTTTAATATTCCCTTGGATGGGTGCAGACTCGATTAAAGATAGTTTAATGAAAAATCCGTCGCAACTCTGCTGAGCTCAGTAAACTGATCTCACACCGAGGGCCAAGACTGGAAGCCCCAAAATTTTGTGCAAGTTCTAGGCATAGAGGTCTTAAGTGTATCAGTATGGGATGTTTCCCTTCAAATATTCCATACTCTTCTTACTTGTGACAGGAACAAGCACAAATCACAAAATAAAATATAAAGGTATAATGAACACTTCATTTAGATACGGACCTCGACTTTTTACTCGATTTCAACCCCAAGTTACCAAACAAAAAATAAGTTTTGAAATTGGGTGATGTAACTCAAGATGAATGTGATGCAGCTGCGATCTCTGGGGTCACGTTTGCTTAAAACACTAACTGAAAACTCATCCACCAACTACTCTCTTTAATCCTAAATACCTAAACAATTCAACAGTTTCCGTTTCTTCACTACCCATATTGACTTTTATATCTTCCCCTTCCTGACTTTCAGGTGACAAACTTTTACATATAAACACTGACATTCAGCCTTCTCGTCTTAAAACACTTGAAAACGCTTTCATCAGCTTCTCTTCACTGTAAAATCAGCAGCAAATCATCAGCAAACGTCAGTGGACACCATGAATCATACACAACCCGATCTCTTACGGGGCAACGTATATATGTTCTTTCTCTAACTTCTCCCATTCTCTGTGCAATATAATAATAAACAGCTTTGGTGATATAATGCACCTTTGACTTATGGCCCTTATTCAGGAAACTAGTCTCTGTAATACATACCAACGTAAGTTTCTCAGTCACCTTAAAGCTTCACTTTGCCATCAACAAATTGCCTTCTACACTACACAACCTGGTTACCTTCCACATCGAATCTCTATTAATGATCTACCTTCAGGCAAGCCACGTACAGCTTTTCTTTTTCTCTGACTTCTAATTTCATTTTTACATGGTAAACATAAGATGTACACACACTATTGCTTGTCTCAGCTCAAACAGCTTTTTCTTAACACTACTATTTTCAGTTTAAAATATATTTAATTGAATATGACCACACAACTAACCTGAGAGACTTTATAAAAATCATTAATGTGTTCTTCGCTTTTTCATTTCCTTCGTAAAAAGAAATATTTCTCTCGTCTCAGTCCCTTAGGCCTTCAATCACAGATGCCCATTATACCGAAAAATTTCACATTTAATCACCGTAACTCAAGGCGCTATTTATAATTTTCCTCTGTATAACGGAAAGAATGATTTCTACTCCAAAAATGTCCAAATACATGATGTCCCTTTCAATACTTGCGTCATTCCGATCTGCCCTTTCTTTACCCTCCATATTCGGCATCTCTTCAAATTACTCACTTCATCGACACAGGGCTGCATTCTCTTCAGAAAGCATCCCTGCTCTTGCATCTTTTTTTCATAAGATGTATTTGATCATTAAACACTCTCCCTGCATTTACATCTCTCTAGTAGAAATTCTGACCCTCCCTAAATTACTTTCTCTTTACCACCCGTGCATTATTATTATTTGTTCTCTTATCTCTTTTCTACTTTTTTCTCTAGTAACCTATTCTTCCCTACATATAGCTGCTCGTGAGTTTTTTCTTTTACCATAAAACTGCATCTGAAATAATCATATATATATATATATATATATATATATATATATATATATATATATATATATATATATATATATGTACATATATGTATATATATATATATATATATATATATATATATATATATATATATATATATATATATATATATATATATATATATATATATATATATGACTGTCAAATATTTTCTGTTAAAACAGAATTCCATTTAATAAAAGGAGCCCATAAAAACGCCAAAATGTAGAAAGTTAAGGCCAAAATTCGGAGAACAACTGTCTCCCTCTACAAGCAAATAATGAATGAAATGAGTTACAAAAAAGCTTCTCTGTAACTCTCATTTCATTCATTATCTGCCTGCACAGGAGGCAGTTGTTCTCCGAAATTTGGCCTTAACTTTCTACATTTTGGCATTTTTATAGGCTCCTTTTATTACACACACACACACATTATATATATATATATATATATATATATATATATATATATATATATATATATATATATATATATATATATATATATATATGTATATATAATCTTCCATTTAGATAGTAATGTAAGCAGGGTCCATTCCTAAAGTCCCCTGATTAATAATTATTTTCATTATAAATATCTTTTTTAAATAAGAAATTACTTACCCTTTAAAATGAATCTTTGCCTTGTTCTCCATTTATTTCTTGTACTTTTTAGGAACCAAAAGTAGTTTTAAAATCAATACAAGTAATAAATCAAGATATATTTATATAAATCAAATTTCTTTTTTCAGACAATGTAATGTAAAAATTAATTACAGCTAAGTTAAAATCATGTCTAAATTCTCTTTCTATTAAGTATCAATTCCATATCTGTCTTTCCCTGCTGGTGAATCTTTTTTTATTTCACGAATTCATCTACTTACAACGATACAACTCCATAAATATCAATAAACAGTAATATGCACAGTAAGATCCTTTTCCTCGTTCCGCAGAGGAACCATCAAAGACAATTTACAGGAATATAAATGGATAATGATATACAAAGACAATTGCTTTCGGACAACTCTTCCTTTGCTCTTGGGAAAAGACCTCCTTTGAAAATAAGAATGTGAACTGATGTGAAAATATAGAAGGAAAATGTTTTTTAGGCAAAAAAAAAAAAAAAAAGATTAAAACCTCCAAATTCAGGGAATGGATGCGTCTTCCGGGTCAAATTGCGTTCTCTGAACTCATATTTGGCTGTAAGTAGGAAAAATCGGATTGACTTCGCAATATCTGATGGAAGGCACATTTCTCGCTGATTATTCCTTTTATCTCATTTCTCTTCCTATTTCCTTTTTTTTCATATTTTCGTATTCTTTACTTTCATCTTTTGAGTTCTCTGTTTAACTTGTCAATTTCTATTTTCTTTCCCAGTTTCTTTATTGGTTTTTTAGGTAAACTCGTCTGCGTCCTCATTCCTTCCTCTCATCTGTATATTCAGTAACACATTCATTTAATACTCCTAAGCGTACTGATCACCTTTCTTATTCCCGCAGCTGTTCTTGTCTTAAATTTTATTACATTCAATCATTTTATTGTCATATTCAATGTTTTCTAACAGCTGTCGGCATTGCTATCGCTTCACTGTCCACTCATTTCCTTATTCTAATAATTCCTGTTTCTCTTGCACGTTTTCCATTTCTACTTTTCCCATTATTTCCAAATTCCCACCTGCTTTGTTTTGTTTCCCCTCTTGATTCCCTTCTAATATTCCCATCGCATTTCTTCTATAATGTGTTTATTTCCTACCCATTATGCTTAAGTTAGCATTCTTGCTCTTTTCATTACCATTTAAATGCATTCCTCTTAAGTTCCGATTTCAGACAACCAACATTCATCTTCCTGATTCATAATACGGTCTCGAGTTAATAAAGGTCGACGCTTTTCCGGACAAGGGAACTCTTTAACCGGAGAGTAAGGAAGAAGAGCTTGCAACCCTTGTCTCATGCTAAGATTCTTCTCTAAGATAATGAAATGATAATATCTTCCGGAGTCACCCCTTCTAAGATTAAGCGCTATTGTTTGGAAACATAATCAAATTTACCATTTGTTCTTTTTCCTTTTCATTCTCCGTTTTCGCCCCATGTCCCTCATTTCCTACTTCCTCTCCTCTCATCTTTTTCTTCTCATTCATTTTCATCTCCTTTTATTCTGAGGCAATACCATTACTTCTAATCTGTCTATTTCCCTTTTATTCAATCTATTCGTTTTTGTTTCCAACATTTTCCCATTTCACAAATCCTGGTGATCCGCTTTCTATACTGCTTCCTTTTATCCTTTTATTCTCTCTTTTCACGTATCTATTTATACCCTTCCTGTTGCTAATTTCAATGTAACTCTATCTCTCTTCCATTTCCTCATGGCTTTCTCCTTCCTTTCTCAACTTTTAACCCTTTCCGTCTTTCATTCACTTACGATGCTTTCCGCTTCTGCTGAGCTACGTCATCTGTTGTGACACAAGAATCATTTATATATACATATATATATATATATATATATATATATATATATATATATATATATATATATATATATATATATATATATAAAAAGATAAAATCCACGAAGGAAACGGAAACACTGCAGTGCTGCTGAGGCCTTTCGACACTAGTCCTTTACTTAGCAGACTGAAGGAATATAAAAGTATGTTTACAAAGAAAGCTCATATAAATGACAGAAGGGGATTATAAAGGAAACATATGTACCTGGAATCTAACACAATTGAAGAATTAGTACAACTGCCAAAACAGGATTAAATACTTAAGAGGTTTTTACAAAGGATTAAGATTAACCGTTCAGGAGCAGGGACAGGACAATTAAAAGAATTATACAGGTTCGTGACTGACCACTTAAACATTCTTAGTACAACACAATAATTTTTTTTTTTTAATTAATAACTTTTCGCAAGATGAACATTTAAAAAAAAAAATTATATTAAACATACGGATATACAGAAAATATATATCAAGTAGCTACCTTGTAATTAAGTCAGTGATTTTATCTTTTAGGTCATTCCTGAACATTTTTCCAATACAGGGGTCCAAATAATACATGCCAGGGCTAAGATTAAAATTACAACTGGAAGTAAGCTGGATAATAGCGGACTCCAATGGATTTC
>NC_089772.1:2982758-2987758 GCF_040412425.1 Macrobrachium rosenbergii | reverse complement strand
AAGGCATAAACATATCGAAATCTGAGGCTCTTAGCATTTTCGTACAATTACCGAATTGATAACAATTTCCGAAATTTCGTAGCTTTGCTTTGATAGTGGTAAAGCAGGAAAAATCAACTGAACTGCGTAATACTATTCTCTGTGCGGAAAAATTGCATACTTTTTCTACAATCTACTACTTCAAGGATGCTGATTATCTCTTATCTACAATGGTAATTTGTTAAAAAAAAATATGATCTAGATATATAAAGAAAATACATTCCACCAACTCATGATTAAGACAACTAAGATAAACGGGATAAACATACTTCCGCGAAGGTCAGGCTTTTAGTTCTGTTTGTCAGTTCATATTCGTTGAATTTTGGCGAAAATGTGACCGAGGGTAAGCTTGGTGACTCACCACAAAGTTCTAGATTTAGGGAGACGTCAGAGTGTAACGTTTGGGGAGAGGGACATTATCGAGGCGAGTTTTTAGGCTTATTAAACCCACTATAGAAGGGTTGGGAAACAAAATTTAATTGCCGCTAAGATTCCGCTTGGGTCCCGACAACTAATCGTTTCTGGTCAATAGTATCATGTACTCATAAGGAGTTAATGTTGGTGGAGGTATGCACTCTCAGAGTTCTTTTCATTAGTCTTATATAATAAAAATGTCAAGGTTACAAACCCAAAGAACACTTTGTTAACGCATGCCTCTTCATGTCGATGCTCTTACGATAAACCGTAATAGTCCTTGACTTTATTACTGTTTTTGACTTTATGTAGACACAGAAAAATGCGCACGCGCGTACACACACACACACACATATACAATATATATATATATATATATATATATATATATATATATATATATATATATATATATATATATATACATAAATATATATTATATATATGTAGGTGTATGTACGTGTGAATATGTATACATACATACATACATAAGATGCACATATATGTTTGTGTGTGTTTAAGTGTATGAAAAATCGTGTGCGCACGTTGTCACGATCTTTAAGCACTTAAATTCAATGCGCACATTGAGAGCAAGAAATAATGAAGAACAAGAGAGAAAATGGAGGGAGAAAAATTAACTGTCGCAATAACTGAGCAATTGTAATCCGGAAGTGGTTTCGAAAATCCTCGAGATGGAAACCGAATTTATTTCGTTAGCCCCTAAACGTTTCCAGCTTTTAGGTTGCTTTTTACGCAGGAAGCAGTAAATTCATTTGTAAAGAATATATTTCTGGCATGTCTATTTTTAAGTCAACAGGTAATTCAATTAATTTGTGTTTAGTTGTTCACTCTGAGATTATTTAACAGAAATCGTTTCAGGTAGACTTCTTTTGTTTAAATTTGGAGAGAAATTGAATTGATACTTTTTACAGATTATTTCACTGTCATCTTGTAATTATAATTTACGTGAATTAAGAATACAAAATAAACCGAATAAGAATAAAAAATAAAAACATTCATCAAAGCGACTGACTTTTAACATAAATTAACTGTTTTCCCCGTTGTGTTAAACCTATTATATCTGTAAACAATACCTTTGTGCTGAGTTTTCTTCAGATCTTCCCACTGTTTGGAAAATGTATATATATATATATATATATATATATATATATATATATATATATATATATATATATATATATATATATATATATATATATATATATATATGAAGCCCATAAAGACACTTCTCAAATGCTATATTTCAGAGACCAGCTGTCTTCACGCCAGGCAAGTAATGAATAAGAAAGAGTTACAGAAAAGCGGTATTTAAAACAGGTCAGCTGGAGTGATGTAACGGCCGACCTATGGACCTTCTGGTACAAATACTGCTTTTCAGTAAGTCTCTTATTCATGATTTGCCCGATGTTAGAGACAGCTGGTCTCTGAAATACACATTTACACACACATTCGGCGTTTTTATGGGATCCTTATATTTGACACACAGAAAAATTTTCAAATATATATAAGTATATATAGTATATATATATATATATATATATATATATATATATATATATATATATATATATATATATATAATTGTATATATATAATGCCCTCTTATATATATATAAGAATTCGAGAAGTTAGGAGGGCATTATGGCTATACATATATTTGGTAAAAAGTGACCAGTAGATTCTATACATATACACACATATATATATATATATATATATATATATATATATATATATATATATATATATATATATATATATATATATATATATATATATATATATATATATATATATATATAAATATATATATATATATATATATATATATATATATATATATATATATAATATACATACATACAGGCATACATATATATATATGTATGTATATATATTGTATTTTGAATATATATATATATATATATATATATAAAGATATATAAATTATGTGTATGTATGCATGTGTATGTATGTGCATACATGTTAGGTCGTAAGTAGTATATTTTTCCGTCATCAATCTCCTGCCTTTAAGCATGTTGTATAAATTTCAGAGAACAGGACGCCTTCAAGCATTTCCAGTAAAACTAAAACAATATATACTATTCCACTGAGTGCTCTCAAAGACAACACTTCATACAACATGATGAACCGGAAAGTTCGAGTGATTCATTTTATGAACTGATTTTTATAAAAAAAACATCTCTGAGAGTGCATACACATACTACACATATACATACGTACATACATACACATAAACACACAGATATATATGTATATATATATATATGTGTGTGTGTGTGTGTGTCTGTGTGTATATATATATATATATATATATATATATATATATATATATATATATATATATATATATATATATATATATATATATATATATATATATATATATATATATATATATATATATATATATATATATATATATATATATATATATATATATATATAGTATGTATGTATGTATGTATTTATACACACACACATACAAAAAGGTTGGGAGGTCACAAAAAGGTCAACAGATTAACGTCGAAATCTACCTATTGGTAATCCTCTTTATTTTGTCGTTCAAATCCTTCTGGAACATATGCTTTATTACTGGGTCAAAAGAAAATAATCATTTGCTTAAATTAAGGTTATATTTCCAGGTCAACAGAATCATAACGGATTCCAACAAGTTCCTGGAAATAGTTTCATTACTTCGTAATGTTACATTGCTTTGTGTCCAATTTATTTTGTGGGACTTTTCACGTAGATGCCAAAATAGAGCATTACTAGTCTGACCTGTTCTTACTGAATATCGGTGTTGTTTTAATCTGGTTTTTAATTCCTTGCTGGTCTGACCTAAGTAAAATAAATCACAATCCATACAAGGAACGTTTGTATACAATATTGCTATTTTTTCTGGGGTTATCTTTTATAAGCATATTTTTTTTATATTATTAATAACTGAACTATTTTAAAAAAAGTTTTTACAGCTTCAAATCCCATAAAATGTGGCAAACAAAGGGTGTTTGAAGACACTTCTTTTTTTCTTTCCGATTTTCAATAAAAAGTCTTAATAGCTTTATTGTAACAAGTATCCATAATGAAGGTTTGATAACATAGATCTCTTCCTATTTTTCTGAAGTTTTGAATTCTTGATCTAAAAACTCAGGACTGACTATTCGCAAAGCTCGAAGAAACACTGATGAAAAAACTTAAATTTTGATATTTATATGATGCCCTGAATAATAATGCACATGTGTCAAATTATTTGTCTTTTTCCTATAATACTCAATTTACAATTAAAAGGTTCCCGTTTAAAATAAATGTCCAAAAAAGGTAAACATTCATCTTTTTCTAACTTGAGAGTAAATTTAATAGAAGGGACTTGTTCATTTAGTTGAGCCAATATGTTATTTACGTCAAAATCTTTGGGTATGATGGATAGAATACCATCAACATAACGGTACCATATTACAGGAAAATGGAAAATCTTGGGGATGTAAAGGCGTTTAAAAAATTCGATATATAAATTTGAAAGAACAGGTGGAAGTGGATTTCCCATTGCCATACCAAATGTTTGTTTAAAAAATTCCCCGTTGAAAATAAATTGACAGTCACATATCCATAATCTTGTTAATTCTATGACCTGGCTAATTGTTAATGGCAAACCAAGTTTATGCAATTCATCTTTAAATTATTCCAATATCGAGTCAATGGCACTTTTGTGAATAAGAAACCTATATAAAACTTTTATGAAAAATCGGAAAGAAAAACAGAAGTGTCCCTGTTTGCCACATTTTATGGGATTTGAAGCTGTAAAACCTTTTTAAAAATTGTTTAATACAAATGTATCCTTCATATACAATAATATAAAAACATGCTTATACAAAATAGCCCCCAGAAAAGATAGCAATATTGTATACGAAGTTCCTTGTATAGATTGTGATTTATTTTACTTAGACCAGACCAGCAAAGAATTAAATACCAGATTAAAACAACACAAATATTCAGTAAGAATAGTTCAGACTAATAATGCTCTATTTTGGCATCTACGTGAAAAGTCCCACTGAATAAATTGGACGCAAAGCAATGTAATATTATGAAGTATTGAAACTATTTCCAGGAACTTGTTGGAATCTGTTATAACTCAGTTCACATGGAAATGTAACCTTCATTTAAGCAAATGATTATTTTCTTTTGACCCAGTAATAAAGCATATGTTCCAGAAGGATATGAAAGACAAAATAAAGAGGATTACCAATAGGCAGATTTCGATGTTAATCTGTTGATCGTTTTGTGACCTCCCAACCTTTTTGTATTCCCTTAGGACTTATACCCACCATATATATACGCCCTTGACTCTGTATATCTTTAGTTGCTGTGACCATGTCTTGGTAATAAGACGAAAGTACTTAGCATCTCATCGTTTCATTCTTTCATTCGTGGCTGTAACTTTGTTCGAATAATCATCACGTTTTTACCTTTTTTCGTTACTCAAAATCAAACACACACACACATAA
>NC_089772.1:2962758-2980258 GCF_040412425.1 Macrobrachium rosenbergii | reverse complement strand
ATATATATATATATATATATATATATATATATATATATAATATATATATGATTTTTATCATATCACCATGATTCATATATATGATACATACATACAGCTACAAACTCTCTCTCTTTAATCTCTCTCTCTCTCTCTCTTTACTCTCTCTCATGAAATAATACATTTTCAATATGTTAGAGCTCAAGAATTTCTTTTTCCTTTTCAGCTGATAATTAAAAGAATTTGAATTACAGCTCCGATAGAAATACTGAAACGAACCAAACAGAGATGGACAAGAACTTAAAACTAAAGCACTGGAAATGCACTTAAACAAGTGTTGTGTAGACTACACAGACGTGAAATCAAAGCTATAGTTCATTTCTGTCTCTCCTGAGAACAGGAGATAGCTCAGCTGAGGAGGGAAGTAGAAGAGATATCAAAGAAACTAAAGGAGCTGCCAAAGGATAAACTCGAAGGCAAGAGAAGACAAGACATGATGGAAAAGGAAATTGGAGACCTAAGAAGAGAAGTGATAAACCTTAGGAGAGAGAAACAGGAAATGAACAACGGCATAGTAGGAAACGGAAAGAGTATAGTGGAAATTAGAATACAGTTAGATAAGACCAGGGCGAGAAATGAAACAGAAACACGAAAGAAACTTACAAGCAAGAAAATGATGAATTCAAGAGAGCTGTTGGTAGAAGAGTATTCCTTTAAAACATAACTGTCCCCCTCTCTCTCTAAACACATCAAATAGATTTGCTTTTCTATCAGAATGGATAGGGATGCAACAATCGGGACTGCTGGTAAAAAACACCCAAATTTTGTTTTCAAAAAAAAAAATTAAAAGAATACTGAATTAAAGTTCAGATACCTATACTGGAAACAAAGAAGACACAAACAGAGATGAAGAAAATCAAAGTTAAAACTAGAAAAAGCAATCACATGTGCAGGGAGGAAAATGCACTAAATGAAACAACTGGCCAGACAGAGGGTCTTGTACAAAGACGCATGCATCCGTCAAAGACAGTGGCAGTCTTGTGTCTGTCCTGAACCAATGTCAACAACTACTCCCGCAGCAAGGCAGCCACTAGCTCAGCTGAGGCAATTGGAATCAAGAAGAGATATCAAAGAAAAAAATGTTAGGATTTTAAACTTTTGACAAATTTGTAGGATAAACAACTAATAAAAAAGATGAACAAGACATGATGGAAAAAAAATTGGAGACCTTCTTAACGAAGACCTGAAAACCTTAGGAGACAGAACACTCAGGGGAAATGAACAACCAGAATTTGTTAGGAATAGCAAAGAGTAACAGTGAAAATAAGAATACAATTAAGATAAGACAAAAAGAGAAGATAGAAAAGTCCTCTATTCGAAACAAGCTCTTCAGACTGATAGCAAATGAAAGAAACATAAAGGTATCAAGAAAATGGATGAAGAGGCAACAAGAGACTTTGGTAGCAGAGTAGCAAATAGCAGGATAAAACAAACTGTTCAAAAATAGGAATAAACACATCAAATATTATGTTTTCTATGTCAAAGACCACCTCATTCCAATAGAGTGTAAAATTACAACCACTAAGAAGTAATTGGTTCAATATAAAATTTAGGGAAGAAGGGTAACTCTAATACAAAAATAATACCTCCCCACCGACCAAAAATATCTGATTCTTAGCTGTAGGTGCAGGACAAAAATACACAACAAACTCTGCATAATAAAATCAAATGAAATATAGAAATATATGCACTATATATATAGGAGGATATATATTATTTCTAAATGATGGAAGAACATGGCCAGACAGAGGGTCTTCAATTTCTTCCTGAGGATATTTTCGGTTGTAGTTAAACATATCCAAAAAGCGAGAAAACCGAGAGTGGCATTCTTTAGAATTACATATGTGTCTGGTAAAATGACCAGTAGATTCCACTATATTTCAGCCCAAAAGCAATAAAAACGATTGCCCACTCAGCAATGGTGAAATGGGTCAACTCTAACAAAATATATCTGAAAACGACAAGAAAATGTTGTTAGGAGGTTTAAACTTTTTATCCTTCTCGTGGCCAGGTTTGTAACGGGAATAAACAACTATATAAAAATGATGGTTCGACTCACTTCAATTTGGAAGGTAAAAATTTTCTAGTTACAAATATTCAAAAAAGCGCGAAGAATTCTTGTTAAGAGGGCATTGTGGCTATCAGAAACATATGTGTCTCAAAAGTGAAGTAGATTCTACAAACACACACACACACACATTTGGTTATATAATATATATATATATAAATATATGAAATATATATATATATATAAATATATATATATAATATACATACAAATGTATAAGGTAGAAAAGTCTTCAATTTCTTCCGTCTGGATATTTTTCGGCTTCGTAGTTAGAAGCTATTCAAAAAAGCATTGATAGTTAAATTGAAGAATTAGACATAATGTCTGGTAAAATCCAGTAGAAACATGGATACAAGAGGCAACAAAAGACTTTGCCCACTTGGCTACGATGGTGAAATAGCAGGATTCAAACTGTTCAAAATATATCTGAAAACGACAGGTATAAAAAGGTGATAGACTTTATCCTTGTGGCCAGGTCAAAGACCACCTCAATCCAATATGGTAATGAAAAATTACAACCACCATTCAAGTAATTTCTTCCGTCAATATTTCGGCAGTTTAGGGAAGAAGCCAAAAAGCTCTAATACTAGTGTTAAGAGACCATTGTACCTATCAAAAATATCTGTCTGGTAAAGTGACCAGTATGCATTACTAAACAAGAAACACACAACAAACTCTGCATAATAATATATATATTTATATATATATATATATATATATATATATATATATATATATATATATATATATATATATATATATATTTATAATATATATATATATATATAATACATATATATATATATATATATATATATATATATATATATAAATATATATATATATATATATATATATATATATATATATATATATATATATATATATATATATATATATATATATATATATATATATATCAGTTGCCTTCCACTGTTTACTAGTTCCTCATTGGACTGGTACGTATCGTTCTCAGATAGCACTCTGCTGGTCCAGCGTTCGATTCTCCGACCGGCCAATGAAGAATTAGAGGAATTTATTTTTGGTGATAGAAATTAATTTCTCGTTATAATGTGCTTAGGATTCCACAATAAGCTGTAGGTCCCGTTGCTAGGTAACCAATTGGTTCTCAGCCACGTAAAATAAATCTAATCCTTCGGGCCAGCCCTAGGAGAGCTGTTAATTAGCTCAGTGGTCTGGTTAAACTAAGGTATACTTAACTTTTCCTCTGATTAGTGATCACAAGCACTGACCTCAAAACTTTGAGTCCGAACGGTAGCCTTTATATTATGAGTTCCCTGCCTTTTACATTTATAGACTCTTTCCTTTCATAGTTTCCTTCTCTTAACTTCAACTGTTTATTTATTTACTGATTCTATCGTTGTTTGCTAATTAAGTATGCACTGTTATTTCTATTTCTTTACCATTATTTGGAGCTTGGTTGTCACACATATTTCCTTTTTGCACATTAGGCAAGTTATTCGTCGAAAGCTTTTTGTATAAAATAGCTGACTAAGATAATCTCTGTCTGAAAATTGCGGCAAAAAATAAAGTATTCTACAACAATTCATGTCACAGTTATCACAACGAACTCCACCTTCAATTTTAACATCCTATCGATTGCCAGAAATTAATTTCCTCTTCTAGCATTAAAATCTCTGTATTCTTCGTCTTCTGCCTTGTGGATTTCATTAAGGTTCTAAGAATGGGATCTCTCGCTCGGGTAACCTTGGTAAAACAATTTCCAACCTATTCAGGCGAGAAGTAGCACCTCCGCCCGCCCCGATAATTTATTATCAGGACACAGAAACGGTATCTGCCACTATCAGGCGCTACTACTAGATAAGAAAAAACAAGAGAATGAATTGGGAAAACCGGCAATGCTTGCATATATGCTTACAAAATCACAGTAGATGCACGTGACTTCAGTGTATAAGCGAATCCCACAGGAAAATGACAGGCAGAAGTTCAGTACCAAGCGCTTTCACGTTTATTAACGCATCGTCTGGGCACACATGAGACACAGACGAAAAAACGTTGCAAAGTAAACAAAAAGAACAAGAATACCAGATGGTCAACTGTCAAAGGGTAATAACAGAAAGATAATCCAGGATAATCCGGGATCAAGCAGTCACAAACTAAAACCATTACCCTTTGACAGCTGACCAGCTGGTATTCTTGTTCTTTTTGTTTACTTTGTAACCTTCTTTTCATCTGTGCCTCATTTGTGCCCAGACGATGCGTTAATAAACGTGAAAGCGCTTGGTACTGAACTTCTGCCTGTCATTTTCCTGTGGGATTCGCTTATACTTGCATATACGAAGAAAAATATCTATTTCAATGTCACTTAACAAGTGTTGAACCAGAAATCTCTGCAACGGTATCGTCACTGAGAAGGCTTCGCGTACTTCAGATCAACAAAAAATTTAACAAACAAAACATCAAGGCAATCAGAAGTAAGCAGGATACATACAGGTGGTAAGTGTCAAGGTATAACATCAAGCCACAGATACGTCCATAGGCTCCCAAACATTCCGGTAGGGTAATATACAACTGGAACTACATAACTTTTGAGGAGACTCACCACCTTAAACTCCAAAGAATTACTGATTCCATACACGGCACGAAGAGTAGGTATTCAGTAGTCTAAAATTTCTCACATACAACACTTCAAGAACCATTTTACTTAAATCTAGCCATAACGCCACTAACAACTTCCAAGGAAACCATGAACTTGCAGAGAACTCAGACACATAGGCCTTGGAAATAAGTGAAGGCTCAGGTCTGCAGGTGGTATCTACAGTATATCATCAAACATTTAAGTGTTTGTAGAAAAATTTTGTAACTAGTTATGGGAAAATTAAATATCTATATCTTTACACACAAGCATAACACACACACACACACACACACACACACACACACACACACACACATATATATATACACATATATATATATATATATATATATATATATATATATATATATAATATATATATATATATATATATATAATATATATATATATATATATATATATATATATATATATATGTATACACACTCACACATATATATAAGTATATATATATATATATATATATTATATATATATATATATATATGCACCTTACCCAACTATAAAATCGCCATTCTAGTGCTATAATCGTTTACTGCTGATCAAAACAGATAATACGGATTACATACGAAATCGCTGAAAACATTTCCATGATCCTCTATCAAGAACTTGCTTTGCAACATAATTTTTGATTGGTCTGTGTAAAATTAGTTTTCATGCTAAGGTTCTCATTTTGGTGTTACTTTACAACTGAATGGTTATAAGCTATTGCAGTAAGACCTATGCAGCCAAATAGGCTAAATATAAGAGTCCAAATAAAAATTTCAAGTTTGTTTAAAACAAAATTTATAGTAGTATCAAATATTTTTTAATGGTTAAAATACTTGCCTGTGCATGGCAATTTAAATTAGGAGTTGTTTGTACATTTTATTTGGTCCTCTCAAATGGTTATTGGTAGTTCCAAGTTAATTGCTTTTTTTACTTATAACTACTGTCGTCGTGATACGGAGTAACACAGCCAGGAGCCCAGTTCTATCTTCCAGATCTCTATGAACGAATCCATCTTAGAAATTCTAACTACTTCTGACATATACGATGTTATTAAGTATCTGAACATTTTTGTTTTGCAGATTTAACTTATATGATATATTTTTCATTGTATTTTCATATTCTAGATTAAATTTAGCGAGATTATGTGTTTTCGGTAAAAAAAAAATGATAAATTCGATGAACGAAATCTTATGAAAACTGTATCTTCACATGTGTTGCTGAGTGCACATAATGTATATCATGTATTTATTACCAATAACTGATACGAAATAAAGCAAAATTTGTTAAGTGCAGGACTGCGACTACTTTTACATGTTAACATATGGTTCGTCAAGAGTAAAAAGCACAAGTAATAAGAACAGAAAACAAGTAAAAAATGCGCCGAAGTTTCTTAAGCGCCATTGAGTTTTCTGTACAGCCGCTACAGCGTTTAATCAAGGCCACCGAAAATGGATCTATCTTTCGGTGATCTCCGTATAATGCTGTATGAGCCGTGGCCCAAGAAACTGTAACCACGGTCCGGTGGTGGCCTATCCTATATCGTTGCCAGAAGCACGATTACGGCTAACTTTAACCCTAAATAAAGTCAAAACTACTGAGGCTGATTGGAGGTTGGATGATCAACATATCAATTCGCAGCCCTCTAGCCTCAGTGGTTTTTAAGATCTGACGGCAGACAGAGAAAGTGTGGACAGAAAAAAGTGAGGCCAAAAAAAAAGTGCGGACGGAGAGACAAAGCCGGCACAATAGTTTTCTTTTACAGAAAACTAAAACCAAATATTACCAGTAAGAACAATTAAGCGTTGACAATAATATCGGAAGATGTATCAGTAGTCGTATTGATGTCCTAACAACATTTGTAAAAAAGATTATGAAAATAATATAGAATATATTACGCCCCACTGTCCGAGTTCTATAATGGGCACATTAGTTCTTTCGTTGTCTGCCAATAAAAGGCTGTTATCAAAAGAAAAGACTTCGGACATTTCAGCCCCTAAAAAAAGGTTTCCTCGTGTTTTATACCAGTGCTTTAACGATGTCTATTAAAAGTCTTCCATTAATGTTATACGTTAATATGATGAACG
This sequence comes from Macrobrachium rosenbergii, assembly GCF_040412425.1. Lineage (NCBI taxonomy): Eukaryota > Metazoa > Arthropoda > Malacostraca > Decapoda > Palaemonidae > Macrobrachium > Macrobrachium rosenbergii. The sequence goes on along the minus strand of NC_089772.1, from coordinate 2,973,435 downwards.
ATGGCTCGCGGGTTACGATGCTACCATAATTGGCTCCATCAAGTATATTTCATAGTGTGACAAATGTTAGCATTTTGGGGGACTTACAGATCCCTTCTAAGAAGAGGTGTATCTAAATACGACAAAGTTTCCCTTTATCCTTAAGTGGTAGTGTATTTTGTTTTAGGCTTTACAAAGAATAGTTTGGAGGGAGTTACGCTTTTGGCAGTAAAGCGTAACTCCCTCCAAACTATTCTTTTTAAAGCCTTTGTTTGTGCCTTTAAGATGAGCTTTATCTCATCTGGTGGCTTATTTTAATTGCACAGTTGTTTTTACCCTTATTTTTTTTTTTTCTACACCTTTGGTGTTGAACTCCATGATTTTTCCTCTTGATGCATGAATACCATAAGGTCTCGACAGCCTTTAGCATTCAATAGTTGACAGATACGATCTAATTTCCCCAGTGACCGGACTGTCTCCGTCCACAAATTACCGTTAAAGCCTTCATGGCGATCACCCACGTGACACCGGGAACTTTACGACACGAACGTATTTTGGGGAGAGTTGGAGAGGAATTTTATAAATGATTTTTCCAGACACTGCAATTTCCTTAAAATTTACACAAATGAGCTGAATAACCGAATTATCATAGCAGGAAGACTAGATTTGTGAGAAAGTTAAGCTGGCTAATAAGTAAACAGGAAATCTGAAGGAAGTAACAATAAATTGCAAACGAAAAAACTACTTCTATCAACCGTCATCATAAATAATCCCTTTTCAGGAGGAAGACGATGGTAAAAAAAATATCATAAACAAAGAAACGCACCGCAGACAATATTTCCTGTAAAGCAGTATAAAACTGAAAAAGAAAAAAAATATTATTTTGATGTTTTAAAGTACCGTAATTACATTTGTTTCAGCCGAAGTAATAGCTTATCTATGTAGATTACCCACGGTATATTGAAGAGAATCCCTTGCTCCCGCTCTCTTCCCTAACCCGACCCCCCGCCCCACCACTCTCTCTCTTGATTTAGCAGACCCTACCAAGAATATCAAGAAAAACCTCTCTCTCTCTCTCTCTCTCTCTCTCTCTCTCTCTCTCTCTCTCTCTCTCTCTCCCCATGAAATTTATTCTGCTACATACGTTTAAGAATCACTGTTATAAAATGACACTCCACTCTGACCGCCTTTGATGACCACATGTCTTCGACGATGAAGACGTAATATCAGGGTGCTTACAATGCTGTTTTAAAACTTTTATTAGGAAACATAATTCCCAAACGTTAAGAATGAACTTAAGACACTGATCTGAATATTCTGTTCGTTCCCTTACTGCAAAGATCATTTTCAACGCGACCCTCCACTGATAAAAAAAAAATGACAGCTCCCATCCGAGACAGCCAACTATGCTGCACACCTCATTCCTTCATTCCTTCGGGGCCCCCTAAGCGACACACACACATATCTTTGATGGCCAAGCCTTGGAGCATTAGACCAGCAACTGCTTTGCCGTCAAAGGAACCAAACATTCACCGCAAAGTGGCCCTCCGGATACCAACTACAAACTATCAAGCGATTAGGCTAACAGTGAGGGAAGGGACGCGTGGCCGGCGGAAGCACCGTTGATCCCTTCGCCACCTGTTCCCGTTATCAAACTTCCAAGAGAGACCAGTGTAACATACTCTTTTTTCCATGGATAAGTCCCTCTTCAGTATATCCATTCATAATATTACACGAATTTATACTTACAACGTTTATTTGGAGAGAACATTTAAATGTGCTGCATGTAAAATACAACTCATACGCGTAATTCAATTCTAAAGACTGTTGCTTTAAATAAGAATACCTTTGAGTTTTGCAGGATCACTAAACTTCATTTGTCACTGCACTTTCAGTTTTACAAAAATGAGCTGAACTTATCACACACACACATATGTATATAGGTGAATTTTTATGAAAACACTGTGACATATTATAAGCAAACATTAAGCTGCAATCGTTTAATATCCAATTCGCGCTACTTCGGGTATATATTATATACGTGTGTGTTTGTGTGTGTATATATATATATATATACTAGCTGACCAACCCGGCAGTGCCCGGGAAAACTTTCAAGGACCCAGAAATATTATCCCACATCTCCTTTGAATTGTTTTGTTGTGTAAAGCATGTGTACTATCTGTGACAGTGTCATGCAGACTTCCGCAATGAACAGAAACTCACGTATACCGAAAGGTTAGTAAGTGAAGAGATTCCCTCATGGAAATGAATAGAGGATGAATCATTACAGGGACTATATAGGGGACCATTTTGACGAATTGTATATACCCTCCATGAACAAAAGAATGCCGTGGCAGTGATCGTATCAAGATTATATTTAAATGCAAATATCACACAGGAACTGGAGGCACTGTCACCGAATGCCTGTACTAACGTTAGAATTCCTCCCTGTCACCCCCTCTCTCTCTCTCTCTCTCTCTCTCTCTCTCTCTACCTTTCAGTCAGATCAAAATTTAACAGCATGTTTCCACAACAATAACGTAAAAACAACCGCAACTGATGAAAGGCATGTCAGTAGGTCTACGAGGACGAAGAGTGGTTGTGGCATGTGCACAACGTCAGTTAACCGGGGACCGTTCAGTCTCCTGATTATCACCTCGTTTTCAAGACTGGTGTACGATCGTTATCGTATAAAACCAAGGTAGCGGGCTGTCAGCTTGACAAATAGCTTCAGTAAATCCATGAGTTATTAAGATACAGTGGCTGTTGGCTGTATAAATATTAAATTATTATCACGAGGGTAATTTTAGACACCTAAAGAAAGCAGCAACCTTTTTCGGTATCCTGTGCTTGTTAACGAACGCGTTTCAGTTTCCTCTGGCGTTTCTGAGGGAAAGTGTAGGCCGAATTCTGAGTGGTCTGTTATAGAAATTGCTGATGTAGGTTTTCGATGCTGATTTTATCCAGGTAATAAACAATTATATCAATAATTATTATAAATTATGATAAAAATTCCCGTAAATTCTGATAAAAATTTGTTATATGCCATATAACATAAACATAAATTTTGTATCTGTCAAGCGTTACCAACTCGGCTGCTATAGCTCTGAAAAGCACAAGAGAGCAGTGCAAGGAGAGAGCTCTTCAGCGAAATTAACTGATTATTTTCTAACATTAGAAAGTAAAACTGATGATGACGTCACTGCAGCAGAAGGTGCTTACGCATTTCACACTGTTAAACATCACAAAGTTTTTCATCAATGGATTGTTCAACTGTTTTGCTGAAAAAGACTTTCTTTGATTCTGAGGTGACAAAGAAGTTTTCTTGTGCTCGTACTAAGACTGAAGCAATTATTACATGCGTGCTGGCACCTCACTCTGCTGATGTTGCCCTGAAAGGCCTTGATGAAAATGAGATCGCATATTGTTGAGTTCCTACACATGGAAGTAATCACGATGTATTTAAGCTATTCCCTATAATTATTCAGTATTTTGACTGAAGAAATGGTGGATTACAGTCAAAGTTGATTGATTTCAAGCACAGGCCTAACGAGACTGCAGACAATGTTGCCAGTTATGTGAAAGAAACCCTAGAAAAAATTGGGCTCTCTGAAAATTGCGTAGCATCCACAGGTGTCAATTGCAATATGATGTTTGGGGGACTCAAGCGTAATGAAGAAGGGAATAATGTGCTTCCACATTTAAAGAAAATGTTGGGGAAGAGGCCATTAGTTGGAGTGGGTTGCCCAGCTCACATTTGAAACAACTGTGTCCATCATGGAGCAGAAAGAATAGATATTGATATTGAAAATATAATCAATAAAATTTATCAGTATTTTCATATCTACACAGTTCGTACTGAACAGTTAAAGGAGTATTGCGAGTTTGCTGAAGTTGAGTACAGAAACCTCCTTTCCCACAGTAAGACTCGCTGGCTGCCACTATTTCCTGGCCTTACAAGGCTGACACAGATGTATCCTGCTCTCAAGTCCTTCTTTCTACCGCAAGACCACCCAGCCACAGCAATTAGAAAATTCTTTGAGAATGAAATGAGTGAAATATAACTCTGGCACATGCACTCATTAATGAACGTATTTCATACACACATTCAAACAACTGAAAGGGTAAGCAATTCTGTTGTAAAAGTGTTGACATGTTTGAAGTCAGTTCACAAAGTACCCGTAGAAAGAAAGAATCAAAATTTCATATCCTTAAAAGTTAAAGGACTGGTTGGTCAGAAACGTACAGAAGGGTATGGAAAAAGAGTGTGAAAGTTTTTTGTTTTTTTTGTTTTTTGCAGAAGTAACTAATTTGTGCAACAGATGTTTAGAGTATCTATAAGTGGATGAAACCAATGGAAGAGTTTTCTTGCTTCAAGTGGATGAGTTTAAGTGAAATACCAAATTGGGATGCTGTGGAGCCTTCTGTTAAATAATTGATAGACAAGGGGATAGAAGTTGATGATGTGAAATGCTTCGATTAAGTTAGTAATTTGAAGGTGTTTGTGAAGAGTTACAACAATGATGACGATTTCAATAAATTGTCAGCACATGAAAAATGGACCAAATACTTTGAAAAATCAAAGAATATTGAATGTCATTCACAATTGCTAAGAATTGCGCAGTGTTTCTTTGCTGTAGCATCCCACAATGCGAATGTGGAGCAAGTATTTTCACTAATGAAAAGTCAGTGGACAAAAGAGAGGAATAAGTTGAATGTTGCTACAATGAAGGGTCTCTTGACATTACAATACAACTTCCATGAGACATCATACAGTGAATTCTACAACTACATACGATCCAATAAAGTACTCCTGAAAAGTATCAGATCTTCTCAAAAATATGGATGGGCACACGCCACACAACATGCAGCCACAGACATAATGAGCAAAGAAGACTGTAACTAGATTAAGATTAAATAGAAATTCAAGATAATCAGCCTTATGTTAAGGTAAATTTTTTAAAAATTATTTTATCATACACACACGCGTGCACATCAGTGATAGATCATACAAACTGCATTTTTTTTTAAGTAGGGGAGGGAGTTGGGGTTCAAGAGGGAAGCGTCCTGTACTTTGTTCAGATATGGAAACCCTGTTACATGGGATTTATTGTTGCAGGTTAATCATACGTCTGACAGGGCCTGGAAGAAAACCTGGAGTGCTCAGGCGAAAAGTGACCATTAAAGTGACCAACATAAAATACCTGAAGGAAAAGCTGACGGAATTGGTAAAAATATATTTCTTTTCTTGTCGCATTTCCTTCCATGTTTGACGCCTACGCTTTTATTTCTGCAGACATTAATTGTAAGAAAATCCTGGTGTCTCAAAAAATTATTTTTACTGTTTAGTGCATTTTAATAAAAGCGTGTTTAATTTTTTTTATATTATTTTATTTTATACTTTTTAATTTTGACATTAATTGTAACTGACTTATGATTGTAGCTAACGAAAATTGAACGTGATATCCTGTCGAGCCAAACAAGGTTTGAAAAATCCACACAATTATTAACTTATTCTACCGAGTCAAAGAAAGTTGGAAAAATCCGAAGTTATTTAACTTCATACAAATCCTGAGATACTGGGAGAGGTCAATGTAGGGTCACTAAAGGTCACTGCTGACCTATTGACTATGTAAGGTTGTATTGTCACCGGGATTGAATAACCATGCAAAACTTCAAGTCCATCAGACGAAGGGAACAAGACGAAAATTGAGTTACAAGTTTTGACTCAAACAGACAGACAGACACAGAAGTCAAGTTAAAATAAAAGCGTGTAAAAATATGCGGAAATGAAGTATCAACCCTTTTCAAACCAAACAACCGTATATCCAAGAGACGCATTTGGTTGTGTAGTTTTCTTAAACCGTGAATAATAAATAATCTGAAGTGAATTAAGAACGTTACAGTTCATCTTCGACTGCAAAACTTAAGGTTAGTTATTCACACAGGCGTATAATGAATAACTTAAAGTATAATAAAAGATTTAACGCTCTCTATTCAATTACCCACTGGATTGTTACGAATGTGTAAATTTGAAATATGAAATCCTGCCAAACTTGGCTTTCTACATTCTCATTTTAGTTATGAAAATGGAAAATCAGCTCTCATCCTCCTCTGAGGACAAATAATTCGTTTTCACTACATTACCGACTTAATGGGGATCGGCACCCTAGAAGATCAACTTAGCGAAACCGTAATTGCTCACAGCTACGAAGGGTCAGATCTGGAAGGGGTGTGATTTGATTCTAGATGGCAAGCCTGCGCAAATGTTTAGTCATTTTGGACCGCTGGAATCAGGATCATATTGTGCCTGTGTATGTACGCGCTCTTGGATATGTTTCTGTGTGGTCGATAGTGAGATAAATGTCTTATTGAAAAGCTTTTTCTTATAACAATTTTGGGTGTTTATTCTAAATTTCGCAGAAAACCAGTAATGAAGGATATTCAAATTCAACTGATAATTCCTAATGAAAATCTGTTCTAATATTGCGTTTTCCTTTTGATAACGCCACTTATCATTTTATTGAAAAATAAAACAATACTGAATTATAGCTTCATGATAACGATGGCCAAAGTAAGTAGTGAATGTGGAATAGCAATCGGCAAAGCTCATTCACCTGATATAAAAGAACAGCAAAATACTAGCTTCTTACGCCAATGGAGTAAGAATATCACAGCACATTATATGACAAAGTCTGAGATTTTATGATGTCAAGGAAAATTTTGTTGGAACTGTTACAAGCATGCTGGAAACACGTTCTTTGCATTTGTTCTTTATTCCGTCTTGTACGCTTTTTATAAGAAGTTAATGGTAAGGGAAAATGTATGCTCTTATTATTCCATATTTCGTCGTGTCACAGAGCAAATTTCTATCACTCCAGAGGAACATGACTTCATGAACTGTTCTAAAAAAAGCATTGTGTAAAGAAATTTCACGTTTTACCTCCTGAAATTCGGACGCCATTCCCAACTAAGTACGACAGTCACTAATGTACTTCCTAGAAGTCTACATACTCTATAATTTTGTCTGTTTATAAGCAATAAGATAAAAGGCATCTGTGGCATTATTTGCCGTCTATGTTGCTGCAGCTGACCCATAACGTTCTTACTCTAATTTGTTTGGCAAACATCCTTCATCCTTTGAAAGATTTTTACTTCTATTGAATCTTATCAGACCAAATGAAATGACTCTCTCTCTCTCTCTCTCTCTCTCTCTCTCTCTCTCTCTCTCTCTCTCTCTCTCTCTCTCTCTCTCTCTCTCTCTTTTGCAAAATGTATCCGAAATTTTACTCTAGAGATAATCATGATGTCATTCAGAATAATGATTTTACTTCAGTGAACCCAAGTCCATATCAGCATGTCTTAAGAGATATTCTTAATAAAAGGTTTCATTCCAGAGCACTAAACAACCAGTAAGGTGTGGAGAAAGAGGGTTTCCCGAATTGTTTCTTGTCATATTTACGGGATCTTTTACTTCGTAGCTGAAAAATTTTGTTTCATGAAATAAATAACATTTTAAAACTACAATCAGTAAGCGTCTTGTACCGCAAAGCTCCTCCTTTTTTCCTGCTCTATCGATGATTGCCCCCCTTCTCTCTCTCTCTCTCTCTCTCTCTCTCTCTCTCTCTCTCTCTCTCTCTCTCTCTCTCTCATACACACACACACACACACAAAATAACCCGTAACCATTTTTGTGCTTCAATGTTTAAACTACTCTCGAAAAAGTCCAAATCTCTTACTCGTAGCCAGGTGTCACTACATGTTATTCACACTGCCTTGTAACGTCGTTAACTTAGCTTACTGTAAATACTAACGCCACACTAAATACATAACATTCAGTCTACGATCCATCAAAGGACAAGTGAGTTTTATTTACCATTATTGGATCTTTCCTAGATAGTGACCCCAAGGGTTTTCGGGGGTCGTTATCTAGGACTAATACTCCTTGTGGGCCATTATCCTTATGATATTGACAGCCTTTTGTTTATGTTTTTACAGTAATCCTAACGGGCTTGTTCTAAACATGCCGCAAAGGAGGATACATACCGGGTTAAAACCCGTAAGGTCACTACCTAGGAAAGATCCCCATTATCATGGAATGTCCAACGACACAGCCCGGATGGAAGGGACAGCCACCACTAGCGACAGAAAGTAAAAATTATGGAAGCTGTAAGATAATTATATGACAGCCATTTCTTAATGAAGAAGAGTACAAACAATATAATGTAATGGTTTAAATAACAAGCAACCGTGTAACTAAAAATTACAATAGTTAGAAAATGAATCACAGCATCGGTTCCGTCCTTTTTTAAATAAATAAAAATCATTAGGATAGGTATGTGTATATATATATATATATATATATATATATATATATATATATATATATATATATATATATATATACTATATGTGTTTATATATATAGATATATATATTATATACTGATATACAGTATATATATATATATATATATATATATATATATATATATATATATATATATATATATATATATATATATATATATATATATATATATATATATATATATATATATATATATAATGTGTGTGAGCACTTTCATTCTTATTAGAAATGACTTACTAACAGGAACCTTGTCACTCAACGGTGGGGAGTTGACCTGTGCAAGGGTGAGTCTACACTGCAAAAAAACAAATTTATCGCGCAAAAATCACGAACAGGTTGAATAGAAGTTAACAACTTATAATATATATATATATATATATATATATATATATATATATATATATATATATATATATATATATATATATATGTGTGTGTGTGTGTGTGTGTGTGTGTCTGTCATGGGGAGATGCAATAATGCTGAAGAAATATATTAGAGAAGAATTATCTCTTTTCCAAGACTTGATTGCATCCTGTGTTGGCAAGGTTTCAATGCCTGTCAGTTCCTGTTGTCAACCTTCGTGGTAAATTAGCGGTTCGATGAAGAAACCTGCTTTTTTGTGTGGAAACAACACCACGTGGTCTCTCTTGGCATCCTTTTGTGAAATGGCGTAATGTTTGATGAAGATTTCATCAGAAAATTTATTTTAGTAGTGGCTATGACGTGATCGAAATGGGAGGTTTTGAGGAGGCAATCAGTAAGTAGAAAATAAAAAAAAATCCTTATACAGGAATGACAATTGCCTGTCGTCATTAGATCTGCACATACAAGTGGCATATAAGCTTCCAGAAGAGACTGCCCAGGACAGATAGAGACAGAGAGAAAAAAGGGAGCGAGGGCAATCAGAGGTCGGACAAAGCAAAATTCAACGTTCAACAGGAGTCTCCCCTTCAGACAACTTTAATACCTATCTCCATAAAATCTTGTCCTGCCAGAGATGAGGAGAAGCAACCAACCTTTCCCGCTTGAGATGAGATGAAGAGAAGCAGCTAGCCCTTCCTGTTTGTGATGAGGAAAAGTCCCTAAGCACTTCATGCCCAAGACAAGGTGAAGTAGAGAGCCCTACATATCAGTGATGAAGAGAAGTCAGTAAGTCCTTCCTGTTTGAAGACGAGAATAAGCAGTCAGCATGCCCTGCTTGTAAAAAAAGTTCCAACCCATTTGTGACATCTTAGAGCCCGAAGCCACTGTGCCAGCACCATCTCTCCAGCTGAGTTCCCAGCTGCCCTTCTGTGACGCCTTTGAACCCCAAGCCGCCATGCCAGTATCATATCTTCAGCTGAAACCCCGACCGCCCTTCTGTGATGTCTTCAAGCCTGCAGCCACCGTGCCAGCACCATCTCTTCAGCTGAACCCCCAGCCACGAAGGATAACACCAACTAATCATTTAAGTATTAGAATTGCTCTACCCTCTAACTTGTTCCCCCTATCTATAACTGCTTTGACTTATTTTGATTTGTGTCAAATTGAATGAAATCTGCAGGGCAGCAACATTTCATTTTCTTTGTAAATAAGGTTGTGAATAAACGTGTCGTAGTGTTGTGAGTTTCTTTTTATTTTCTTTTCCCTTATTTCAACTGCTGATGATGAATCTTTATTGTTTAGAAGTTGAAAGAACCTGTAATGATTCTTGGAATCAAAACAATATATATATCTATATATATAGATAAGAGATAGATGAATAGATAGACATGTATATGTATATATATTTTTATAAATATTCTGCTGTTCGCCCTCTATGCATTTTACTGTGGGAAAAAATATGCGAACAAAGACAAGAAAGTGTCTTCGTATATGCAGGGATAGGCTTGGCATTTAAAAAAAATAACGTCTTTAGCAGGACTAGTTAGCATTAGGGTCCTAAATCCATAAGGAGGGTTTCACCAAGTAACCTCTAGTAAAGGTGGTCTTAAGCTTCCTTCTGCTTTATCCTATGCATTCGGCGATGTTTGTCAAAATTTCAGACTGCCCAAGGCATAAGAGTACTGACACTTCCAGCCGGCCTGTCTGACTGGACACGAGTCAGAGAGAGAGCTGCCGCCGTGGAACACGCATGCATGGGGTATAACAAATTCTTTGTGTTTGTCCTCTTACTGTTTTCATTGATATTAGTGAGCTGAGACGAAGGCTATTATCAAGACTTCCGATTGTCAGTTGCCTTTGCAGCGACCTACATCAACGGGAAGTTTGAAATTTGCCAAATTTTCGTCGACTCACTAGTATCTCTTTCTGTATTTCCAGTTCCTTTGTTTTCCCTCTTTGCCACC
>NC_089772.1:2950258-2957758 GCF_040412425.1 Macrobrachium rosenbergii | reverse complement strand
CAGGATTTTATTTAAGAAAAGTAACAGAAGGATTGATGGAGGATTCAGAGAGAAAGCTACAGACAGACTGTTGAGGATGTGTGGTTTAGAAAGCATGTTGCTGGGAATAATTCAAAATTTCCATGATAAAGGGAAACTTATTCAGTATATTAAGAATTATATTTACATAAAACAAAACATGCTATATTCGTATTTTTTATATTAAATTTCAGAAAATTTTATATGGTCTAATATAGTTACAGAAAAAAATAAATAACCAAAAACAGCAGATGAGTGTTCTGTGAAAAGTTAACAGAAGGATTAGACACCGTAATCATTTATATTTTTCTCCTCAGGTAGTTTCGTATCTCATCAAATAATGGTGCAGCATCCCGCTCCCTTAAATCCATCGGAGTTCCTCACTTTGACATCAGTTTTGGACTTTTCTGGTACAATAGCTCTTCCCAGGCAACCCAATAGACAATTCATCACGAGGGTACCCTTTAGTGGGTGAATGAGGCAAGGTACATGGATGATATTAATTAGAACCGCAGAGCTTATTATCTCTCAGAAGCCTTAAGTAAATATTTTGTGATTCTTTCAGTGGTTGGTATTAAGAGATTCTACAGTACATGTAGGAATCAAAATGCAAACCGTGCTAACTCACACACCACCGAGTTTAAAGTTCGAGTATGCATGTACCCTGCAAGAGAAAGCACACCCTAAAAAATAATCACTTTAGATGACTCGGCATTACACCGAAAATACTCGTTTCTTTTGCACTAGATATCAAACAATAGATCAACAGACTGTATAACTCAGGAAATTCAGGCTATAAAACCCAGCATCTGGGCAATCTCAGCCATGCACCGCTTAAGACAATGAAAAGCGGGAGTTGGGTGGTTGGATAGCAAGACAGAGATCAGAAACAAATGAGATGCACAAGTACTTCATGGTGGAACCGGCAGAAAATGATTCACTTGAACTAAGAAGTAATAGATAAGAGAGGTTGCACAATAAGAGGACAGAAATGAAGCGGGAATGGGGTAAAGTAAAAAGCTAAAATGTACTGTAGGTGCAGCAAGGGGGCCGAAGCAACGCAGCAAAGAGCCTACCATTCAGTAAAGCATACAGTGCACCACGTGTGGTGCACTGACTAGTTTGAAACAATTCTTCTAAATTTGGTTACGAAAACTGTTTGTTCAGGTATGTCTAGTATGTAAATCAAGCTTCACCAGCAACTCTACCCGGAGTCTGGATTTGAGCACTTTAAATGGCATGGCCAATTACCAACTCGAACTCATCATGTAAAGCTGGCGCTAGAGGTCCTTTGGGGCCGTTATAGACATGAATAATAACTTTGAATGGCCATAGCTCTTTGTCTGGATGCCGCCACAGCCAGGAAATTGTATTCCTGGAAATGCGTGAAGCACAAACCCCCTTTTAAGATTTTCAAGACAATAACAACAAAGAGAAATTGTTACAGGCAGCTACGGAATCTTACCTTGCATGTGGCGACTGCAAGTAAACTTGAACTCATTACAAAAGTAGTTCTAACTCTACAAAATTGAACTTAATGTAAAAAAAATTCCTTAATTCTAATAACATTGTCACTTTCTCATTACGGCGTCAGTGACCCTGGTAGTTGTGACGCCAGATAACCCACAATTAATCAATTAATCTCCAAGAAAGAGTAAAGTGGAAAATAATGTCGAAATAAGGATGCTGTTGTTTGGGTATTTCTGACGAATTTCAGTTATTGCACTGGACATGTGCCTTCAATTAAAATAGGCATAGCAATGAGTTAACTTTTTTCCTGTCAGTAATCAGCTTTCTCAGTGCAAATTCAATAAATTATGTCAGCAAATGCTCTTTTCCCCAATCCTGCTGCTCGGCTGTGTGCCATCCATCTCTTACGCCCTTGGCCCTGCCACATATTTGGTCTCAATCCCCTAAGCCTTTTTCCCTTATAAGCGCCTCTTATTCTTCGGACGTTACTGTTTTTAAAGCTTGGCGTGACTTTCTCGGTTTCTACCTTATCCTTTCAAATCTTTATTTGCCACATTGGACCGCTCTTCTCCAGTTCTCTTGACACTATTCCTGACCATTGCCGGTGGGATTTCATAACAAAAATCCCAAGAGTTGTCTTCGTGCAAGAACTGGTTTCAGAAAGGGGTTGTAAATGACAGGGACAGGGATGGAGTTAAGTTGGAGCGAAAATGTCTCAGTAAATGGGAATTGGTTTAAATACAGTAAAATAATCAATGGTCCACCTTTTAAATTAGTTTGAGATATACAAAATGAAAAGATGTCCAAAAGATAAATATGAAAGTTCAACGTAGATGGGTTCCAAAATAAGTGACGTTGAACGTTATATAAGATGGCAACGAAAGGAGGTAAATAAAGTAAACGAGATTCCCCTTGCAGGTTACATATTAGGCAATGGGAGACTAAAAACTGCAATGTATGGTATTAGATAGATCAGTTAGTTATTTATCAAAGTCAGGAATACAATTGAAAAATGTCTCCCTCACGGAAAAAAATAATGCGAAATTAGGAGAGAGGAGTGCGAAGAGCTGTATGAAAACAAGCGATAAATATTTCTATTTTTTTATGTTCGACAGACAGCCTGCGAACAAAGTACACAGGTTCAGCCATAAATGTCTGATTACATAGATCTATTCAACCTAAAGTGCATACAAATATATCGAATATTAAACAGTTCAGACAATTTATATCATGTGTAACTGATTTGATTAAACATAAATTTGATTTGATATGCTATGTATAGTTTGAATAGCGTGTTTATCTTTATAACTAGAAAATACGAAAGAAGACTGCCTAGAGATGGAGAGATGGAAGCTTCTTGGTAAATATATGAGGTCTGACAATATCTAACATGGTAGAGATATGAACAAGACAAAATGTAGCAAAATTAAGCAACGTTTTAATTAAATTTTATAAGTTCATTTAGGAGAATGAGGCTCTCTCTCTCTCTCTCTCTCTCTCTCTCTCTCTCTCTCTCTCTCTCTGTGAAGCTGTCAATAAATCAGGCACTTTTGTTTTGTCTGTAAACTATGTCGATTTATCTTCCTAGTCCTTAATAACATCTGGCCAAGTGATTTACTGTCCCGGAATTCCATTACACTCCAGATGGCATTGTAATTGAAACTGAGTTAGCCTACCCTACTGAATTTAATCATTCATAAATACTAAAATGAATTGGATAAGTGAAATCTAACCCATTCACAGTCTTATGGCGCTCATTACTTTAGTTTCTGTTGTTAAAATAAATAAACGGTGATAGAAAACAATGGACTACACAAATAAGTTTTCTCTTCGTACAGAGATCATAAGCGGAAGATGGTGCTGAAGATATGAAGATTCAGCGATCAAGGTAAAACTAAATAAACTATTCTTTCAGCTCAACAGAATGATTTCCGCAAGGCAAAACGACTGAGGACCTTCATTCATATCTGTAAGAAAATGTTTAGTTGATATCCTTCAAATCAAAGGCATTTGCCCCGTCTATCGTTGGGTCTGTTACCCAAGCTTTCAGAGAATGACTTTTTACCCATTACTTCGTCCTTTATCTAAGTGCGTAATGCATGTCATTCATAATATTCCATTGGTTACGCTTTTCAGTTACGGTGGTGCTCCTCACCAACTCTTTTTTTTTTATCAATGTTTTTCTCAAGTCTACCTTTCAAATCAAAGTTTGTACCTTCCTCTACCTTCGCCTTCTGTCGCTATCACTGAGTCTCGATTTTATTCCGCTTCTTTAGGGTAATTACTCAAATTCGGAGCCTCAAGTCATTTTTCCGTCTATTTTTCCATCCAATTTTCCAGCCTGTCTGATACATATTCAACCATCCCCTATATAAGTACTAGGAATATCAAAGTTGCTTCAAAATCATTGTTGAAAACTGCAAAACCTGAATTACCGATTTAACAATCGGGTGGGAATTTCATTTTGATTTCATCACCTCTCCTTTGGACAAATGATCATACTTTGGAACTTTGGTCTCATACTTGCAAATTTATCTTGTGAATCTAACAACACTGGATCAGCGGTAATTCATCGTCATGTTAACGATCCTGGTCGCACCCCTTCCGTCATCTCTTTTTCGACTAGACAGGTGCCCCCCGCCCCCATCTCTCTCTCGTTTGTGGATGCTACTTCACTAATTAAGTGTTAGAGGTGATCATCCTTACTGGCCTCTTAAAATTTAGGTCTGCAATCCACGCTGTTTTTCTTTTTTTATGACTGACTGTTTCCCTCTGACAGCAGATTATGGAATTTTCCCAATTCTGTCTCCCTACGCCCAAAACCTTCCCTTAAAGGGGTAGTTCTCATTCCCCTCTATTATGATTTTTCTTGGCCTCAAGGACCGTGGTAGATAATTGGAATTGGGTTGCCCGGCCCATCGGCATCCTTTTTCAAAAGAAAATCCAAATCGACGGCTGATGTATTGGGGTATGACAACAGAATTAAAATGATTATTACCAAATGGTTCTGTTATGGTGTTCTCTTGAGACTTGAGAAGTTTCACCGTAAGTGTCCCCTGCATCGTTTATATTTCCTGAATATAACACGAATGGACCATTAAGAACAACGCAAAAATGAAAATGTGATGTAAGGGCTGAGCACAACCGCAATGAAGTTTCAGCTTTGAATATTGGATGGATATATTATTTATTCCACCTCTGATGTGCTAAGAGAAACAATCAGTCAGTATTCGAGTCAATACTTAAATGTGACTTCCCAAAACCTAAGAGTTGTTGGTTATTTCCTTATAAGAAGAAGAAGATAGTGAGCTTTTTTTAGGGCCATAGTTTACACTAAGAGAGCCTCTTGCAGGATGGATTAACGGGATAACACTGCGCCCAACCATACCGAACCTTACTGTTAAAGGCCCCATTTCTAACCAAGGAAATGGGCTGGCTACAGAGGCAAGTTGTGCAAAATCACACCCAGACAATCCATAACTTTCCTAGAAACTGGTGCATCGGAATTGCGTAGGAAGCCTTTAATACGCACCCTAGACGACAAATTTTTGGCTCGAAAATTTTGACTGTCTAAAAACCCTGATGAACTTCTCACAATTTGGAGAGGGTTTTAATTGTTTTCACGAAACATAATCACTTTTTCATGTTAAGAATCCATCTATTATCATTCGCAAATATTTCATTTCCCCTCACTGGAATTGTGAAAATTTACTGTGCAGTGCCGATAACATAACCCCTGGTAAAACTATTTATGTCGTAATATTGACAAGAAAGGCTTCTCATAATGAGCAAAATTAGAACAGGCTAGATTAAATAACTTACATGGATGAAAATTTATATTTTCCAAAAACGTGGTATATTTCCTTTGTAAAAAAGTTAAAAGCTTAATTTCCATTTCGTCCGTCATCACTAAACTGTCGAATTATTCCACTCACAGGCAATAAACCAAAGCAGAGAACAGCGCATCGCAGATGTTCTCATTCTACCTTTATAGAAAGTTCTAATTATAATATGCCTAATCATAACAAAGAGAAATAGCTCATTGTATATTTATGGACATCATTTTCATATCCATTTAAGCGAAGGGATGATAACTGGCCCAAAATTTATGGGAAATACATATGCTAATTAAGAGTATTTATACATGGAATTAGTAAGGCTTTCTGTTACCATTGCTAACTAGTGATATGCACAGGATGCGTTGATCTTTAATTCAAATGTAATTTCCTTTCACATGTAAATGTAATGACAGTGCTATTATGATTTTTATTGAAAATGCAAGACATTGATGTAATACCCCCCTCCTCTTCTCTCTCTTTCTCTCTCACACACACACACACACATACGCCTAACATAGTATTTGAAAAGTCTTTTTACAGTTAAGTGTTCAATTATCTGCTAAATTCTTTGGAAATTACTCAGATTCTGGTTACATTTTGGCAGATTTTCTTATAAAACATGAATTTCCTTGTAATTCTGCCCCCAAACAGTATAAATAAATCTGTCATTCAGAGGCTTTAACAACAGAACAATGAGGCAGCTTATAAAATATGTCCCTTGTATACTGTTTCTCGGGGTTATTTTAAGAGTATCAAAATTACACCGACTTCTGACACAGGAACCGGAGAGCAATGAAATTAAGATACGTAAAAAATGTAAGTAAATGAAAAAAAATATGAACTAAATCAAAATAACTAATATGTATGGAGCCATACTAGAAATTATAACTGTAAACAGTTGCTCTCATTAGAATATATAACCTTAACGTAACTAACCATATGATAAAACTGCCTTTTAAGACCAGGAATCTCCTACTGGCAAATTGACAAGAAAAGAATTTGCAAATCTTAAGAAAGTGCGATCAGTTGACACAAAGGAGGAAACGCCTGGAGCTTTCCTGCTTATGAGAGAAATTCAGAACTAAGAGCCTATAAACTTGAAGCATTATTCTACTGCTAACATTTTCATATGTATAACAGGGAGTTATGAGCAAACGCAGACGACTTTCGTGCCTTATTGAAGTAAAACTGATAGTTTGATTATATGCAAAGACTTACAATGTTCCAGATGCTTCAGAATGCATACACTTGTAATTTTCACGTGTACATATCGTACATATCACGCAAAGATTTCAAGAGGTTACCCATCGCTCAGTAACAAACGCCAATTTATGAGATTCTATACTAAAAAAAATTCATTAATGTTCATATATATTCGTAGCCTCATAATTTATGAAATGGCTGCCTAGTTTCCATAATGACCGAGTAAATCCATTTACATAACTATGAAATAGACCACTAAACATTTATAGCCATCATTTGAATTCCATCTACTGAAAACTATGAACATTTCGTACATAAAATGAATTTCATATGCAAATATTCTAGGTAAATGGAAAAGCCTTCATGAAAAGGATTTTATATATATATATATATATATATATATATATATATATATATATATATATATATATATATATATATATATATATATATATATATATATATATATATATATATATATATATATATATATATATATATATATATATATGTATGTATGTATGTATGTATATATATATGTATGTATGTATGTATATATATATATATATATATATATATATATATATATATATATATATATATATATATATATATATATATATATATATATATATATATATATATTGTAGCATCTTGACCTTTATTTTTAATAGTGAATTGAAACTATGAATTAATCAATCTAAAGTCAAATTTTAAGCATATTGGAAATGAGATACTTATGTATTTTGGTAGCTAAAGTCAGCATTAGTATGCTGCTGCATATTTCGCAGTCACTGTAACAACGGAAAGTGCGGTGGAATCTTTTCTGCTCCTTCCAGCTATGCATAATTCTGGATTAGCCTTCTCTTTCTGCACCATGTTTACAAAACGCAAACTTTAGTGAAAGGGCTATGATGAAAAGGTAAAATTCGTAATTTATGCTCTTATAATTCATACAGGATTATGAAGA
>NC_089772.1:2900258-2945258 GCF_040412425.1 Macrobrachium rosenbergii | reverse complement strand
TAAAATGTTCTTTTCACTATCACCTCCATCCACTTACTCATCCATCTACTCCAGCATAACACACAGGCCAGCAAACTATTTTCTTTACACACATACATACATGCATACATACAGCCACACATACATGCATATATGCATAAACACAAACACACACATATACATAAACACACACACACATATATATATATACACTATATATATGTATGTATGTATGTATGAATATTTATATATATATATATATATATATATATATATATATATATATATATATATATATATATATATATATATATATATATATATGTGTGTGTGTGTGTGTGTGTGTGTGTGTGTGTGTGTGTTTGTGTATGTATATGTGCGCATCTCTTATCTTGAATGAATGCCTGACTTATATTTATTTATATATACATATGTGAGTGAGTCATGCGATGTCTACATATAGATGGTGATACTAAAATATTTGATTTCCAGACTATATTCCTTGCAGCAGCAGTAAAACCTATTATTCAACTAAAACATTCCCTGAAACATGCAACATTACCCACACCGTCGTCAGCGCCTGTTTGACACTGACAATAAAACTGTCAACACGCTGAATAATGGTACCATTCGGAAATTATACAACTGCGGCCTCAAAACCCCCTCCATTATAGCCTATCAGACAACTTTGCACTGCATAGCAAATGCCTGGAGGATGCAAGATACATTTTCAAATAAAATAAAATTGGTGTGATCACTGATACCGCCCTATTCATAATGCTTTTGACAGAACATAGTTTATTTTGCAATAAAAATATACGAGTAGTCACACACTTAATGTAATGTATATGAGGATTTTTATTGTTGTAAAGCTTCACATGCCAGAAGATGTGAATGACTTTAGTCTGACATCAAGAATAAGTTATACATATGTCCATTAAATAGGAAGGCTTATGTACATCAAGAAACTAAGTTCAGAAATACAGTCCCATACTACTGCAGTAACAGATTATCTATATCTTGGAATAACTCACACGTAAAAGGAATTATAACTGGTAGGCGCTTCTGACCAGCCAAGATTCGAATTGGCCGAGCAGACGCCTTTATCAATTATAATTCCTTTGGGTGTGTTATTCGATATGAAATTATATTTGCTGCTAAATATATATATATATATATATATATATATATATATATATATATATATATATATATATATATATATTTATAAATAAATATATATATATACTGTATAAATTATTTCTGTACATACTCTCTCTCTCTCTCTCTCTCTCTCTCTCTCTCTCTCTCTCTCTCTCTCTCTCTCTCTCTCTCTCTCTCTATATATATATATATATATATATATATATATATATATATATATATATATATATATGTATGTGTGTGTTTATATATATATATATATATATATATATATATATATATATATATATATATATATATATATATATATATATATATACGTGTCTATACGTTTAACCCATAGATATTAATAATAAGTAGAACAAAAGAGCATTACACACACACACACACACACACATAAATATATATATATATATATATATATATATATATATATATATATATATATATATATATATATATATATATATATATATATATATATATATATATATATGTGTGCGTGTGTGTGTCTGTGTGTGAGTATTCACGACTATTAGTCATTGTTGTACAGGAAATAGTTTACAGCCATTTAAAATAATACAACCATTCAATAACGTATTAGAAAAAGGAAACAATCTAAATAGCGAAGTGCCCAGTCCTTATAGACAAAGTACATACTGATAAATAAACAGAGAGAGAGAGAGAGAGAGAGAGAGAATTTCATTTATTCTCTCTTATAGATGTTAGCTTTGGCGGCCACTTGAGGCTGCGGCCAGTTCTCCCAATGTATATAGTATATATATATATATATATATATATATATATATATATATATATATATATATATATATATATATATATATATATATATATATATATATATATATTGTGGCAAGTGTCAGTGTCTGTTCTTCAAATCAAACCTGATATCTAAGTGCTTGTCCCGAGTCTAAGGCACCATTTATATATGGAAATGGTCAGTCTAGTGCACCATTTATATATGGTGACCCCGGAGTGTCCAGTGTATGTTCTCTAAATCAAACGTGGGATCTGAGTGCTTGATATTTGATTACCAAACTTACCATTTATTCAACAATTATAGTTACCTCACAAAAGCCAGACACCTGAACCCTCATCACACATAAAGACGACTGATTTCTCTAAAGGCAACAGTGATCCCTTATAAAACTTATCAACCATGAAAGAAAGCAGATAAAGTTCGTTAAACAGGTGTGAGGTAAAATCTAAGGGCATCACTCCATTAACATTATAAAAGTTCAAATATTTCCATTTATTTCATTTCCCTGGTTCGAGCTCACTTCAATTACTTGAAGGAAAAACATCTCACTTACCACGCTATCTCTAATTCAAATCAAGATTACTGGTGGGTCAATGAATGAAACTGATATAATATTTTAAATACAAAAAATTTATTTCTAAATTCAAAGATTATACATGACATTTAACAGTCTCAGGGAAATTATTATTATTTGAAAAATTGGATTAAATCTGAATTAATCATCAGTCAAAATTAAATCAAAATTAATTTATTAATTCATCAAAAATTATTCAAGAAATATTTAAATTGTTAAATAACAAAACTTGATTGAAAGGAAATATACTGTAAATAAATTAATTCCCACGTGTTAAACAAAATAAGGCAAATAAATCAATCATATTAAAATGTGGATACAAAAGACATAGAAATATACTCTGCAAAAGATTAAATATCAAAAAATGTAAAGCAAAAGTTAAGGCAATAGCAAATACATCACATATATGCATAAAAGAAAAATTCTTCAAAAGATAAAGCATAAAACATATAACACGAAAAAATATTAAAAAAGTGAAAAGGTATCTTTACATATAACCACTCTAAATATTTTCTTAGTGCACTAGAAACCCACAATTCTGTTTACAATACCTTGGTACCAAATTGCTTCGTGTTTTTAACCAGGCGCCGTTACACACACACTTAATAAAATACACTGTTCAGATAACTCAGACACATTTACTAAGGAATTAAACAGTTAAAGAATATGAGTGACCATCGTCTGCAAAATATCAATTACATTAAAACGGGACATTCGTAATCCCGAGCAGAGCAGGCAGCGAGAGAGAGAGAGAGAGAGAGAGACACGGAGCAGAAAAACGCAGCTCCTTTCCACAACGCTTTTGGTCTCTGAGTGTGGGCCCTTTTAGATGCAGAGGCACAGTCTATGGGTGGAAAGAACAGGTCCCAGACGATGTTTTTATTTTTAAAACTCTTTAAAATTATAATTAGAGACAAAGTGGAATTACAGTTAACACTAATATTTATCATTACATAGTTTCAGAACAAGAGAATCTCTAGTTATTATAATAAGAATGGAAAACATCGCTTCTAATAACATTCCTGAACGACATTAGGCAACTTTTGTAATGGAATCTTCCACCCACAATGTTTTGATCATGGCCCATAGTGCCTTGTCCACTAATGGAGAAGGTGATAATCTCAGCAAGTTTTGAAACTGACTAAACAAACGCGTCTCTATACAATGAACAACGACCTCAGTCTCTCTCAGCCCGACGCATACGTCGTCCTCTCAAACCATACAGCGTTTAATCACCGTAACTTTACGCTAAGCCCTTTTACAGCATACACGCATCTGAACATAAGATCACACAGTACACACAATACACACATACACACAGGAGATTACTGTATTATAAAAACCACAGCATAAGAATATATATATATATATATATATATATATATATATATATATATATATATATATATATATATACAATCATGAAACTACAAATGTCGTTTAATATCAAATTCACGCTACCTCGAGTATCTCCGATGGAGAATTATCACCGAAGGAATTTATATAAGTGATAAATGAACAGGTACCACTGGGACGCGAACCCTTGACATGGACCCATTCAACGACTCCAGTGGACGCTACCACCGCGCCATCAAGAGTCGTTGAATGGGTCCATGTCAAGGGTTCGCGTCCCAGTACTCTTTCATTTATCGCTATATAAATTCCCCTTCGTGATAATTCTCCATCGGAGATACTCTCGAGTAACGTGAATTTGATATTGAACGAAACTTCATGATTATATATAAATCACAGTGTGATAAAAATTTCATATATATATATATATATATATATATATATATATATATACATATACACATACATATATACAAATATATATACATATACATACATATACATACATACACATACATATATATATATATATATATATATATATATATATATATATATATATATATATATATATATATATATATATATATATATGTCTATGCGTTTAACCCATAGATAATAATAATAAGTAGAACAAAGACAGCACTCAGCCAAAAGCATACTTCTGCCAAGTGTAGGTTTAGAAATCGACCTTTGACTTTTCGGTTACCATGTGGTGTCTCTGAATCAACTTTATTGGATGTGCACCTGGTGGTTCCCGTCAACTCTGCCTAAAATCAGTCAGTAAACGGATATATATAAAGAGTCTCGCTGACGACGACCATGAATTGACTCTTAAAGGGTCTGACGTTAAAACTTAATTGTTAGGGAAATATCGTTATGATCCATCAGTTTGAAAATGCTACCAGAAAAATTTCATGTAAATGGTCAAAAAATATTCAAACAATTGATACCCTACCTTATATAATACTTTGAATACTTCCCATGGCAATAAATCCCCAACTTGACAATAGTTTCTGCTAATGATTACCAATAGTGAAATTTTCAAGTTTCCGAAATATCTGACCGATTGCTCTTCAGACATTCTGTTTTAATTTACAGGTAGAGACAGGTGATGATAAATAGATAGGTAGATAGATAGATGTTTATTTATTCATTCTCCTGCAAACAAAAATTATATAAGAATACAATAAAGGCATCAAATCTACTTTGACGTGCAGATTACGCAACGCAATATACAGTAATGGCTACTAGCGTAGTATGCCACATATATAGCTTCTGTACATAATAATAATAATAATAATAATAATAATAATAATAATAATAATAATAATACACCAACTAAGGTTATGTTTACGGATAAATATCTCAGGCAAACATTGCCATATCGATCATGTGAGCCAGGTATGGGGTTTTGGGGGGAGCCCGTAGGCCTAGCCAATGTGTCATCAGCAGCTACTGCTTGATTGTCCCAGGTCCTAGTTCAGTTTAAAGGGCACGATGGACAATGACCTGTCGCTTACCATTGCCGCTCTTCATCGACCCTTAAACCCTTGAACAGGAAATTTTAAAATCACATTAACAAAGAGATTCTGGGTGTCTAAATAATTGACAATTGCTTCATGGGAAGCATCTTGCTTCTGTAATCTCACAATGGATGGTATCTGGAGGACACACATTTGTTTTGCCACAGGAAGACTAATACCAATATTGATAGTATGAAAATGAAGAGACAGAATCATCTGGCGTACCTACTCGCTTAACTGTGATTACTGATGCCCGGAAGCATTTGAATCACGTCTGCTTCTTGAGTAGTGCAGCACTGATGAGTGTAGTAAATTTATGGTTCCCCTTACTTCAATTTCACACACACACACACATATATACATATACATACATATATATATATATATATATATATATATATATATATATATATATATATATATATATATATATATATATATATATATATATATATATATATAATATACAGTGAATAATATATAAATTATATATATACAGTGAATAATATATAAATTATATATATATATATATATATATATATATATATATATATATATATATATATATATATATATATATATATATATATAATTTGGAAGTTATTGATAAGGATCCATTTAAGATATGGAATCATTTACAAAAGTAAAAATATAAAAATGACCTCAGAAATTTGAATGCTATTTGACAATGACTGTTGACTGCAAAAATCAAAAATTTGTGAAAAGGATGAGCGACGTTTGGTGTAAATGCAACTGCGTAAGAAGTAGTCAAACAGCCAGGCTGCATGGGTTGTCTGACAATATGAACTCGTATTGTAGACATTGGTTATCTGTACATAATTATTACCCATTAGTCTAACGTAAATTTTGTAAGTCTTCTGTGTTTGGCAAAGTCGACGTATATTTGGCATTAGAGCTTAGAGTTCACTCATTGTAAGTAGTCCGTTGTCCCTGGATTTTTAAAGTAATCGAGAGTATATAAAACAAAATTACTTTTAAAAGCTAGGACAAAATATAATTATAAATTCATTTCTTAATTTAGTTCAGAATACATTATATATGTGTCACACATAGAAATAAAATTTTCAAAGCTATATCAGTTGAACATACACCCGTTAGGACATTATACAAAAGAAGAGTACATCAAGCATCAAAGTTTATTAAAACCGGCTATTCCTTTCCAGTCTATTTATTTTATCCTCAAGTGCGTCCGTTATTTTAAAACCAATATTGGGCGAACTTCCACGGAAAACTTCTTACTTCTAATTTGGCCGCGGAATCTTCCTTTTTTTGGTGTTTTTTTCCTCCTCACTTTTAGAGACGGTAATTGGTTTCCTTTTTGTTCTGACTATCTTTTTTCACTTTTTGACACTTAATTTTCCTGAGGTTGTTGAGAAACATTAATTGACTTTCATTGTCGTTGTGACTTCTAAATTTACTTTTACATTTATTTCTTTATTTTTCGTTCCAAACGTAATTTTTGTTCTACTCTTGCCTTCCCGGCTTTTAGTTGAATGTTTTCCATCTTTAGAGTTACCTTCAGAGTTACTAAGCAAATATCTATTTAAGTTACCTTCTTTTCTCAATATCACTACTATTTTTACTCTTTACTTTTCTCACCAAATTTTCTTTCTAACTTTTAAAGAAAATTAATGCTACAATTCATTTCTTTTTCATACCATCTTCGAATAGTTTCCAGAGTTATGTTTCAGTTATATATTTTCCTTAATTTTATCCCCATTTTTATTTTAGTTTTTAGTCATCAGAATTATTAAATAACATTCTCACCTCACCCCTTTTCCATGACATCGTCATTTTCAATTCAGTTACACTTTCAAACTCCCTTTGTCATTGGTATGCTAAACAGAAGCCATTCAGTTTCTTCAAAACCTAATGTATATAAACGGAGAGTAGGGGAGGAAGAGGTTGATTTAGACCTCACAAGGACACAAGGAAAAGAAATGGAATCCCTCTACCATCCAAAATGGCTGAATTCTTCCCAGGATTCTTGCCGAATCTGCTAGGACTGGATGGGGAACAAGAGACAGACGGGAGGCAAGTATTAAGATGTGAAATAACGTTAGTGGTGATTACAGTGTGTTTGCTTAGGAGGTTTGACACATTGCTGTAGAGCCTTCTCTGTAGATGTATACAGATAATAATGTGAAAGTTTTGTACACAATGGGGTAATCCACTACTCTGCAGTTAAAGTACAGAATGTGGCATCACAAATGAGTTGTTCTTCTTTGGAAACACACACACACACACACACACACACACACACACACACATATATATATATATATATATATATATATATATATATATATATATATATATATATATATACATATACAGTATATTTATATATATAAATATATATATATATATATATATATATATATATATATATATATATATATATATATATATATATATATATATATATATATATATATATATATATATATATTTTATATATTTACGAGTTTGGCCTGCAATGTGAAAGGTGACTTCTAAATTTTACTCAAGCTCTAACATCATCTGTCTAGGGGCCACACTTGTACAAAAAAAAGTTAAAAGCTACTGTCGAAGGTAATTTCAATGGAGATTAAGGGAAAATCAAGGACTGGCTTAATGGGATATAATTACACAAATCAGAAGAAAATCACACTGGAGCTAGATCACTAACTCCGTAGCACTGTGATTACATTAATTCACAAAGCAAATAGTGCCACTAGCAAATCAACATGAGATAAGCTTCTCTAGAATATCTTAAAATTAATAGGATCCTGCAAGGAGGAGAACCACACTGGATTTAAGAACCTTTAAACTTAGATGTAGGTTGATAGAACCATATAATACAGTGGATCACAATGGATTTAAAAACCTCTAAAATTAGATTAAGATTAAAGAGAATCGTGTAACATAGGGTCACAATTAAATATATCTTCAGATGTAAAATCTTGCAGGAATCTTCTCACAGGGAAGATGGGGGGAAGGCACCGTGGATAACAGATGCTACATAGTTACACAATCACCTATTTTATAATACAAATGCACAGTCACTCAATTGCAAAAAAAAATTAACACGTTCAACTTGGGAATGTTGAAGGCTGAGAAGGAAATCACTCAAAGAATAAATAAATGCAAAGTGGTTGACACTTCTGTGTTACTTTACGCAAGTGAAATGACACCGCTCACATAGGCTCCGAAGGAGATTGCAAGGGAGTAAATATGAGAGCAAAATAAGAAGTATAGTAGAAGATAATGAGTGTCGGACAATTCCAATTTTCACTGTACCTTTATCCTGGAGATAGACGTCTTGATTGAAGCCAGACTCTCAATTTACTACAAGGGGTCAGTGGAATCGGATCCCAAACACCAACACTATTACACCCATCAACACGAAGCTAGATCATTTCAAATTGATAGGCAGTTACAAAAATACCGTAAAGGAATAAAATAGTTAGAAACAAAAATTCAGTAGAGAGGGAAGAGGTAAGGGGGATATACATGGTAGTGTGATTAGACCGCGAAGAGCGTTACTTTAGTGAAAGCAGCAAACACTGCAAAGAACGAGGAAAACAACATAAACAAAACATAGGGCACCACCATCAGACGTCAGCAGTTGCAAAGCACTGTTGGGAAAAAGCCTACAAAATAGACTGGAAGAATATGGTATTTTTTTTACAAGAACACTAATAAAACAGCCAGACCGATTGTAGAGAACGCCTGCATAATATGTGCAAACAATGTAATGGCAGGCAATACTGGAAACGGATTTGAAGGCAGCCTATTAAGAAAAATCGTATACTCTCTAATAGAAAAGAAATGCAAAATCAGAAGAGACCACATGGGCAATGCACACCTGGAAGAAGGCCAAGGTCACGAGGGCAGGGCCACATAGGAGAAGGAGGATAATCAAAGGACTAAAGAAGCCAGCACACGGAATTGGAAAAACAAGGGCTTTAATCCACTCCCCCCCACACACACACATATAAATACAGCTGGACTACGTGTCCAGTCACTCTACGGGCACTTGACAATGAGGACTGTTAGTCCTAGAAAGCTTGTAACTTTTCCCAAATAAATATCTCTCCCAGATACCATCCAGTTTTAATGAGGTCCTGCTACTAAATATATATATATATATATATATATATATATATATATATATATATATATATATATATATATATATATATATATATATATATATATATATATACACATATATAACATATGAATATATATATATATATATATATATATATATATATATATATATATATATATATATATATATATATATAAATTTCCGCGTTAATCTTACTCAGTAGGAAATATAGGACTTCTTTATTTTAGCCAAATCTAATTTGGCTAAAATTACCATACTATTTTCGTTTGAAATTACATACTATTTTCATTTGAATTTATATGACTGAGACTTCCATACGACTGACTCGTAATTTTTTATTTTACTTTCTATACAAAGACAAATCATCCAATTCGTGCATTATGGAATAGGCACCCTTATTCTACCGGACCTCAAAATTAAACAAAACATTTAAAGTACAAATGATGTAAGATCAGGGCCAAAATTCTAAGAATGCTCGGCTCTCTAAAGAAAATCATTTAACGGCTGGGGTTAACTTCTCATGCATTTCCGTTGTTGCATGTACGTTCATCATTAAAATGTAAATAATAATATTATTAGAATAACACCCGAAAACAACTGTACATCTGTACTCCAATGAAATTTCAAAACCACATATTGTCAGTTGGAGAGAGAATTACAGTTAATCTGAATAATCGCAAGCAATTTTCGCCTCTTGTTGCTCATATTATGCGAAGTAACTAACATTCAATCTTCTGTTGCCTTCGCTATGGAAATTATGTTTCTGGTTCAGTTTGATTGCTTGTTCTTTTGTTAGGAGGATTTTTTTAAGAGCTGCGTTGATTTTAACAAATATAATAACATACGTGAGTCTCTTGACATTCAAAACATGGCTAGATTTAGAGGAATGTAACTTTTACGAAAAAGGACCTTAATCAGTGGACTGCTCAGCCTTGAAGATTATATATTATTATTATTATTATTATTATTATTATTATTAGTAGTAGTAGTAGTAGTAGTAGTAGTAGTAGTAGTAGTAGTAGTAGTAATAAATCATAAGGCATTATTTTTAAACTTCAGAATCTTAGAGTAGTGGCTATGTTTTAGGGTTGCTTCAAGTTTTCCTTACAGGTAGTCAACAGCGAGTTGCTGCTGATGGGATCGCTAGAGAACAGAGGCCTATTGTGTCGGTGTTCCACAGGATAGTGTTCTAGGTCCACTGTTATTTTTACTGTATACAAGTTTATATGGTTGTTGCCTTGGAAAATGAAATTGTTCAGTATGCCAATGATGCAACACTTGTGGGTGTAGTACAGTCTCCACTTGTGAGAAATGAAACTGTCCTCAGTCTCAATCGTGACATAGAACGCATTAGTGAATGGCGTGGTCAGCGAGGTCTCGCACTAATTTTCCACCCCATCCTTCCCTTCAAGTGAATGGGATTCTGCTGAATGAGTCTAAAACTTTGACCATACTAGGTGTAATTTTTGACTCCCACCTTACTTTTGAGAAAGATCTGATGAAAGCCTCAACGGAAGGTATTGTGCGTAAGGCCTCGCACATCTCAAACAATGATAAAATCAACGAGACCTCTATTAGGTCATTTGCCCTTCCTTTACTAGAATAATGTTCCGGAGAACAGGAGTTTGGATGTCTGCTTCTGCCAGAGATTTATCTCTTGTAGACAGAGTGGCTAGTGGTGGTTTCCTAGAATTAACAATAATGACTTGTTTGTCAATATTTCATAAGTTGTATTTTAACAGAGAACTGTCGTTTATGAAACTCATGCCCGATCCTCTTTTCCTGCCCAGAGCGACCAGCTTTGCTGAACAGCAACAGGAATATGCAGTAAATGTGCCTAGCTGTCGAACTTCTCAGTTCCGTAGGTCTCCATAGGTCTGAGAAAGTCTTTGTGTTTAAGTTTAGAATGGTGAACACGCTTGACAATAGCAGACGGTAATTATCATTGTCCAGTGACTCAAGTGAACCGATTCGAACGCAGACATTCCCTGTGTCACCTCCGTGTTCAGGTGAACCTCCTTTACGAAACACAACACTGTAGCATCGCGGAACACTCCTGACTTCGTTCATATTTTCCTTTTTTTTAACCACCTTTATTGAGATGCGTATTACGATTTTATTTCAGGGATAATATAACGTTTCCTTTTGATAATCTGCAGAAAGTAATTTAGTTCGGTACAACAACCATTGCAATATTAATGAACATGAAAGGAACTACAGATTAACCAACTTTTCGCAACTATTGCCAGCCAATTAGCTCTAAGGGATAGTCATGACGTAAGCCGTGGGCGGGGCTTAACTGCAAAGAACGCTGGACTCTGCTATACCACCGTTAGACCGTGGAACAGCCTCCCTGAGGACGTAGCGCAATTGCAACCTCAGTGTTCAAGCGAACATGCGAAGCATTACTACCCTAAAACAACTCTCCTTGTACTTTAATCATTTATTTACATTTTTATCTATCACTTTATTAAATTTTTTAATTTAATCTGGAAAAGTTCAAGCGAAGAACCTTTAAACAATTCTACTTGTACTTTCATAATTTATTGACATTTTTACTTATTTGTAAATTTATTGTTTCTGTTACCTTCTATTATTTCTTTCAAAAGAACATGAAGAGGGTTCATCTCCCGAATAATAATAATAATAATAATAATAATAATAATAATAATAATAATAATAATAATAATAATAATAATAATAATAATAATACTGTAATTATTCTTATTATTATTACTATTACTGCTGTCGCTGTTGTTTCGAAAAGCAAGATATTATCAGTCTCCGTTGAGGCATAAAAATCCTTTTACTGTTTTTAAACCCTTCCTGTGGTTTCCTCTCCTCCTAACTCCTAAGAAACCCATTCAGGACGGATTCAGGACCTAGAAGAAGTCAGGAATAAAAGGCACGCAGAGTTATGCGCGATGTGGCACTTACATCATAAAAACTGAGCCACATTATGAGCTAATTGGTAATTAATTTTTCAGGAGAATCGGTTGACCTCTCGGATGACCTCTTAACCGCTGGAAATTACGACTTGACCAGATGTCATTTACGTTCAGCATGAACACATTTCCCAGGAAATTTGCAAGTTAATTGCTCATTCTATTTTCTGGTGCGAAATGGCATTTATCAGATATTCAGATTAATTTGAACTTTGGCTGTCAAAACAAACATTTTGGCAGTTTGGTTCAAACTTAAACTTCTAAACCGTTGATAAACTTGAAACTGATCTATATGCAAATCAGAACAAACTCTTCTATTAAAATCGCATTTCATTCCATTACACTTCCGCAGCATTGTGGTTAGCAAACATGCAAATTGCAAAAGTATTAGCTTATGAATAAGGTATCCATCAGCATGGCCATATTTGTGCACTAAGCTTTTAGATAAATAGACATAATCATATATATATATATATATATATATATATATATATATATATATATATATATATATATATATATGTGTGTGTGTATATATATATATATACATATTACATATATACAGATATTTATATAAATTATATAAATATATATATATATTATATATTACATATATATACATATATTTATATATATAAATATATATATATATATATATATGCATATATATATACATATTATATATACTGTATATATGTGTATATATGTTTATATATGTATGTATATATACACACATATATAAACATATATACATATATGAACAAAGTTGCAGCCACGAAGAAAAACTGAAACACGAGATGCTAAGTACTTTCATCTTATTACCAAGACATGGTCACAGCAACTAAAGATATACAGAGACAAGGGCCTGTATATATGGTGGGTATAAGTACTAAGGGAATACAAAAGGTTGGGAGGTCAAAGAACAGTCAACGGATTAACATCGAAATCTACTCATTATTAATCCTATTTATTCTATCTCTCAATTCCTTTTGGAACATATGTTTTATTACAGGGTCAAAAGAAAATAATCCTTGACTTACTTTAAAATTATTCTCCCAGGTCAACTGTATCAAAACAGATTCTAAGACGTTCCTGGAAATAGTCTCGTAACAACGTGACAATATTTTGCCTTGCGTCTAATGTATTCTGTGAGACTTTTTACTTATGTGTAAAAATAGAGCATTATTAGTCTGCCTTGTTCTTACTGAGTATTTGTGTTGTTTTATTCTGGTGTTCAATTCTTTACTGGTCTGACCTAAAAAAAAATAAGTCACAATCCACACATGGAATTTTGTATAAAACATTGCTATCTTTTCGGGAGCTCTTTTTTTAAGAGCATGTTTTTTATATTATTATATGTGAAGGATATCTTTGTATTAAAAAATCCGATTTTCCATAAAAGGTCTCAATAGCTTCATTGTAACAAATAGCAATTATATGGGTTAAATAGCATAGATCTCTTCCTAATTTTCTGATGTTTTTGAATTCTTGATCTAAAAACTCAGGACTAACTATTCGCAAGGCTTGAAGAAACACGAATTCAAAAACACCAGAAATCACTTAGCATCTCCAGTGTTTCAGGTTTTCTTCGTGGCTCTACCTTTGTTCGTACAATCGTAACGTTTTTAAAATTCGTGATTTAAATCAAACATATATATATATATATATATATATATATATATATATATATATATATATGTATGTATATATATATATATATATATATATATATATATATATATATGTCTATATATAGATATATATATATATGTATATATATATATATATATATATTTTATATATATAATATATATATGTGTAAATATATACATATATATATACATATATATATGTATGTTGTTATGTATGTATATATATATATATATATATATATATATATATATATATATATATATATATATATATATATATATATATATATATATATATATATATATATATATATATATATATATAGTAGGTAGGAGAAGGGCGCAGGAACACACACAGATCCAGTAAATATATCAATGTCGACGCAGTTTGGACCCGTGGTCACGTCATCAGACATCTACAGTTATAATGTAAAAGGGGCATTCAGTATATATAAAATATAAGAAAACTTAAAATAGAAAATCATTTAAATTTAAACAACTCTAATCCCGAACTTTCCAATAAAAGATTCCACGCTGGAGGCTGGAATCAATCAAATACGACAACTTCAAAATAAAAGGCCAAGCCAAGGAACCTGGAGAACTACCTCTCTTGGAAAGTCTGAATATCAAAAGAACTGTACCAACGTTAAATTACCAATCATCGGGTGTTCCCCTGTTCATAGCATGACTCGACTGTTTGTTTATATTTGTCCGTCTCCTCCTCCTGTTTTTATGCTGTGTTCTTTTAGTGTGTGTTTCTCTTTCACCCTGAGAGGTGCACCTTCTGCTCTCCTTTTAAGTTTATTTAAATTATTTTTATTAAGTTCAGTTTTTTTTATTAAATTCATTTTAAGTTTTCCATGTGTAAATGTATTTAAGTGTGACTGTTTAAGTTTAACTGATTGTCCATTTTAAGTTTTCTTATATTTTGTGTATGTTTAATATAATTATGTATGCTGAATGCTCTTCTTTTACTTTATAACTTCAAGTGTCCTGATGATGTGACCACGGGTCAAGAAATGCGTCGAAAATGAATGTATGTAATGGGTCTCTATGTGTTCCTGCGCCCTTCCTTCCCTGCATACTGTAGTGCCCTTCCACGTGTGGATTATATATGTATATATATATATATATATATATATATATATATATATATATATATATATATATATATATATATATATATATATATATATATATATATATATATATAATTCATAAAAGAGTTACTTATGATTCTTATAATTTGTTGATATATTTTAGTAGCATGAATTGATAATAAACATTTGAGGCTTAATGATTGTATTAATATATATATATATATATATATATATATATATATATATATATATATATATATATATATATATATATAATCATTCAGCTACAAATGCTTAATATCCAATTCATGCTACTTCGGGTATATCAGCGACTGGGAATTATAAGTCATCAATGGAATGGCACCAAAGTGTCTCGAGCACTCGACACAGTACCCTCCAACTTCAGTCGATGGTCAAACCACTTAGCTATCAAGAGACGTATCAGTTAATGCCGAATCTGCCGTACTTGTTTACCCATCGAGAGCAGAGAAATAGTACTTAAGAGTCGGCATTAACGCATCTCCATTAAGAAAGCTAATTGGTGCGTTTGGAACACGCAGCTCTTTTTATGCATATTTTAACATTATCGTGATTTATAAACAATCATTAACCTAAAAATGTCATTTAATATCCAAATCACGCTATTTCGGAAAATCACCGAGGGGGAATTGCAAGTGATAAATGGATTGGTACCGAAGTGTTTCGAACACTCGACACAGTACCATCGAAGACTCTAGTCGACAGTCAAACCACTTAGCTATCAAGAGAGGTATAAGAATGCCGAATCTGCCCTACATGTTTATCCATCGAGAGTGGGGAAATAGTGCTTAGTGTTGGCATTAACCCACCTCCACCATGACAGCTAATTGGTGCATTTGGAACATGTAGCTCTTTTTATGAATTTTTTTATTACATAACTGTGATTTATATACTCTCATTAAGCTACAAATGTTGTTTAATATCCAATTCAAACTCCTTTGGGAATATCACTAAAGGGGAATTATAAATGATAAATGGATTGGTACCGTTGTGTCTCGAACACTTGACACAGTACTCTTCAATGACTCCAGTCAACGGTCAAACCACTTAGCTATCAAGAGAGGTACAGTATAAGTTAATGCTGAATCTACCGTATTTGTTTACCCATCAAAGGCAGGGGTAATTGTACTTAGCCTCAGCATTAACCCACCTCCACCTTGATAGCTAATTGGTACATTTGGAATATGTAGCTCTTTTTATGAATTTTTTATCACATCACAGCCATTTAAATACAATCATCAAGCTAAAAATGTTGTTTAATTTCCAATTCACACTATTTTGGGAATATCACTCAAGGGAAATTATAAGTGACAAATGGATTGGTACTGAAGTGCCTCGAACACTCGACACAGTACCCTCCAACGACTCCAGTTGATTGACAGACAACTTAGCTATCAAGAGAGGTATAAGTTAATGCTGAATCTGCCGTACTTGTTTACCAATTGTAAGTGGAGATAGTACTTAGCGTCAGCATTAACCCAGCTCCACCATGATAGCTAACTGGTAATTTTGGAACATGTAGCTCTTTTTAATCATAATAATGATACCTTTGACACCACACAGTTCCTCATTGGACGGGTGGGTACCGTTCTCAGCTAGCACTCTGCTGGCCCCGCATTCGAGTCTCCGACCGGCCAATGAAGAATTAGAGGAATTATTTCTGGTGATAGAATTTCATTTCTCATTATAATGTGGTTCGGATTCCACAATGAGCTGTAGGTCCCGTTGCTAGTAACCAATTGGTTCTTAGCCATGTAAAATAAATCTAATCCTTCGGGCCAGCCCTAGGACAGCTGTTAATCAGCTCAATGGTGTGGTTAAACTAAGGTACACTTTTTTTGACACCGCACGAATTCCTTACTCGCCCCACCCTAGCGATCTTACAGTGCTAGAAAGACTATAGCTATCAAGGGTGGTATAAGTTAATGGCGAATTTGCCGTACTTGTTTACCAATCGAGAACGGGGAAATTTTACTTAGCGTCAGCATTAACCCACCCCCACTATGATAGCTAATTGGTAAGTTTGGAGCATGTAGCTCTTTTGATGAATTTCCTATGATGACTTGCTTATGAGATCAATGGTCTTTGTTTATTCTTAAGAATCTGCTCTTATAATAATAATAATAATAATAATAATAATAATAATAATAATAATAATAATAATAATAATAATATGCTCATAAAAAACCAACAACTGAGGATTGAACAAAAAATATTAAACAACAAAGGATTCCTTCAATCAGGATAATTAGCATTACAGTCAGATTTTCCCTTATTCCAAAGGACGCAGTCCCCTACCCATGGAGAAGGTATTTAATCGGCACTAGTAAACTTTGCAAGTTTAAATGTTTAGTTTCTCAATAAGGAGAGCTGTTTCCTGAGTTTGTGTTTTTACTTTCTGAGTTTCTTTTTTTTTTTTAAGTTCATAAGCAAAGCGGCTCCTATTTGAGGAAGAAGCTTCCTTTACACGACAAACTATAAGACAAAAAGCGGTTCCTGCATTTAATGGAATTTTTAACTTCTTGTTTTTCTTCGGAATACAAAAAAAAAACTGCATTATATAGGAATTATTTTTGTTAACAATCAACATAACTTTAAAAATCTTTTCACTTATCCAGTTCATAACAAAGAAGCAACTGGTCTAATCATCACAAATAATAATCTTTTATGTTTCTAAAAATGGTTTAGTAATTTAGAAAAAAATGAAAATTCTTCATTTATAATAAACCCATTCAAAGTTTTAATTAAAACACCAACGAAAGGAAATTAAGCAAGGCTGGCCTCCATATTTCATGAAAATGTTACTCTTCAAGTATCTCCAAAATCAACGCAATGAAGTCACGTTTTACAGCTGTTAATTTAGTCTATTCAAAATCTCTTTAATAAAACAGCTCTTTTACGCTCGATTCCTGTATCGAACACTTTTTTATGTTTGTGCAAAAGTTCATCGTGCTCGCTGCTGATAGGAACGTATACGTAGATTTTCTTTTTACCTTCAGATATGGAGGAAGCAATGGTTTAACATGTTATAACGACGATTGGAAATTTTACATGGGCGAAGTGTATTTTACACACAGAAAATTTTGATTTGACAATGTTATGTAAATTCTAAGTTCAGGTTAAAATAGCAGTTACAAAAGTAAGATAAAACCCATTTCGTTCAATCCATCCCTTAAGGAAAGAGGAAAGAATATTTTATGCTAAGAAGTAAAGTAGCCTCCGAGACCGAATCTTAACACAGGGTAATATGGTGTGAAATTTTGGCAACCGCAAAAAAACTGCCTATGTAAGAAACAAAACCAACAGAACAGTAATTTAAGGAAGAATTCCATTTCTTTATCAATAAATTATAGGGATAGTCTGGAACATGGAAAACAGTCACAATTACCATCATTAGCGATATTATCATGATTATTTTTATGGTGAGCATGCAGTCTTCATAACAACCCAAGGGGGAAAGACCTGATATATGTGTACATGTATGTATGTATGCATGTATATATGAATATATATATATCATAGCCCAGTGGTCTTGGACGTCAACTGGAAGTCGTTGGTTCGTCCTGTCGGATGTTCAAGTCACTTAGGAACCAAACCATTTATCACTTATAATTTTCCTTCGGCGATATTCCCAAAGTAGCAAGAATTGGATATTAAATGACATTTGTAGCTTAATGTTTGTATATAAAAATGTCACGGTGATGTGATAAAATTCATATAAATATATATATATATATATATATATATATATATATATATATATATATATATATATATATATATATATATATATATATATATATATACACATATATATATATATATATATATATATATATATATATATATATATATATATACATACACACACACACACACACACACATATATATATATATATATATATATATATATATATACAGAGAGAGACAGAGAGAGAGAGAGAGATTTGTCAAAGACATCCCATAATGATTATAGAACTACGATGACTAAATATATCGAATGAATGTTGCAGAGTCTAAAGCATCGAAGAATTTCCAAGCTAGCGACATTCATTTTATAAAGCCAAGTTTTATCGTGTCATCTAGAGGAATTGAAAAATAGCTTGACTGAGCAAAATAGTTACTCTGCTTTGCACTGACTTTAGATTGGTACCAGACAAACTTTCCTTTGTCCCTGGTCTAACATGAAATGATCTTGAGCTGCTGAAAGTTATTCAAAGTGAAAATGAAGTTACGTCCCGGAACTGTGTTGAATCAATCTAATTTAACGCAGAGCCGGCAGAGTGAATTCGCAAATATTGATTTGCTTAAATCAACTAAGGTTCAGTTTTTCTGTTATCCGCTTCGTATCGAACTGTAGAGACGCTTTTCCAGTGCCCAGTTGAATTCGTTGCATTCGTCACAGAACGACACGCGAACTCTGAGGAATCTTTATGCAATGTCGTCATCTGTTCATGGTCACTAGGACAAACAGAAAGGACGGTACACAGAAAGGACAAGATTCCATCTTGTCTTTCCGCGTTTATCAACCTGTTCCTTTATTCACTCTCAAATTTCTAACTTCTCAGAGAACATGGGGATGATAACTGCACCTTCCTACAGCAGATAATGATCGAAAGAATAGGTCAGTTTCACTGGACTCCGATCATTTTTAATCCCTTTCCAGCGATTTTTTTTTAAACTCGAATTGTGACATCTTTTAGATGACACAATACTAGGAACAACAAGGTAGCTGTCACTTTACTTGAGAAAGAATGCTAGGGAATACCCTTATATTGAACATGGAGATACATTTTCATAGGAAATTTATCATTCATTCACGTGCTAATCAATTCTTTACCTGCTGAGTCAAGACTGTACCCATTCGTACGGATTTCAGCGGACTCACTTATACTCCAACCCATATAACATTCTCATTAGCAGTGCACGAACCAGGTCTCGTGGACATTGCCACACTTCGAAGCTCACTAGGTTCCCTCTCATCCGTCTCACTGACACTCCTGAGAATGTACCATAAAAACAATAATAATCATCAGTAAGAATCTGAAGATAGTCAATTGCCGAATTATTCTTTGCCATTAATTGAATGTGATCATGGAACCAAGACTGGAGTGCATAAAAAGAAGTGTGTCCTATAACTGGTTGACGTCAGACATGTGAACATTTATCCTAAAATGTATCTGAATACAAAAAGGATTTCAATAATAGGTACATTATAGGTAACGATGTTAATTAACGATGAAGAAGTTACTAGCGGAATGCATTTAAATGCATTGTAAATACATATTATTGCATTTTATTGACTACGTGTTATGGTTTTAGGATATTCGTCCATTATGAATGCGTAACATAGTTTTGACTGAAGCCGTATTCCTAACAGTGTAAAATTGAAAATGTGCAAATAAGCAGACGAAAATTTTGT
This sequence comes from Macrobrachium rosenbergii, assembly GCF_040412425.1. Taxonomy (NCBI): domain Eukaryota; kingdom Metazoa; phylum Arthropoda; class Malacostraca; order Decapoda; family Palaemonidae; genus Macrobrachium; species Macrobrachium rosenbergii. The sequence continues at coordinate 2,924,580 of NC_089772.1, read as the reverse complement.
ATTTACAAATTAATATGAAATATATATTGGCAATTACTGATATGTAAGTAACAATGTATTTAAATACTGTGAACAGTTGAATTTATAAATACCATACTTTAATACAATTTGTACTTGAATACGCATGCATGGATTTATTATCTACATTACTTCCCATCTCTGTTTGGGGACTACTTTTTGTGTTTTCAGTTCGGATTTTCAGTTTCCGCTTGTCCATTAAAAACAAAGTAACTTCAAACCTATTCAGGTGTATGGTCTTTATTCCCTTCGCTCTAACAAATGCTGCATTGAAACCCAGTCATCATAATATTACACAGAAATTATTATCGGTGCAATTCCTAAGATCGCTTACTTCTGTGGACAATGCCATTCGTTTCAGCAGAATGAATTTTCAAGAAGATCGATAGATTTCCAATATGACATGCAAGTTTTATATCAGGCAATATATTCTGGAAAAATTTTATTTATCAATCTGAGGAGTTGAAATACCTCAAATTCTAGCTTATGATATTATCATAAATATTACAATTAATATTGAAAATTAGGCTCTTATTTTGGGTATAAATTTAAACAGAAATTAATGATATAGAGCAGCTTTGATAAACTGAATTAAGTAAATTGCAAAGCTTAAAAATTAAATTTATATCAGTCAAAATTAAAATGTGATTACCTAGCGCGTAATAGTAATTATTGATAGTTATTCCTTTCTGATATGTAAATATCCAGTCACCTGAAGTTGTGAATTTAAACGAAATTCATCTTGAATGACGGTTTTCTGGTCATGCACAAGGTGGTCGGCTTTTCCCAATATAACACAATTTGCCCTACTTAAAATGAACTTGGCACATTAATCTCTATATGTTATAAAGATGGAAATAATTATATTCGCTGAAAATTACGCATTTAACTATTAAACTCTAAATGAAATCTTCAGTCCGATGTTTTTGAGATGACAACTGACCATTCATAACTGGTTAGTAGTTAGTCATCATATATATTCTTTGCTTACTGACCTGTTGCGACTTAGAGAGATCTTTTTCAAATCGAACCCATGTTCTTGCGTGTGTACTGTATATGGTGCCCAGATGAAAGGTACCAAGCAGAAATAACAGTTTTTGACAGAAAAGAAACGTGAAAGAGTCACTTGAGCTTTTTGGACTAAAGGTTGGAAACTAATAAATTTTTCTGAAAATCTAATGCACTTTTAGAGTCAAATCTGTAACAGAACATTTTCCTTTATTATGTAATACCAGTTCCGAAGCCTTAACTAATGCACAGTCAGGTACCTTGTCGACTTACTATTCATCCTTATAGATTACATCGCATTTAACGCCACTCTCATTTCGAATTATTTGTAAATAGCCTCACATTACCTTTATGAATAACACGCTGTTCAAGGGACTTAGAGTTATCCTCTTTAAAGTGAGTTTTCTTCTCTCAGAAGAATTTTGGGCACGGAAATTTCGGGTATGATCTAAGGAGTACGAGGTTGCTTAACATCCAGGATTTTCTGGTCAGCAAGAGAGATGTCATTGGTTTGCTTATTTAATCCAGTTTGAAAAGGATAAGCTTAGTTCACTAAATCACTCAGAGTCACCTTTTTCTTTTAAGACAATGAATTCCCTTTCCTGAATAACACATACAGATAGTTTCTGCCTGATTAGAAAGAATCAATGAATCTAATAATCTGACCAAAAATACCCATTTTATACAGTTGTTGGGTTGTCATGTCACCAGGAAGTATCACGTGCCTTCTCAAGATCAAACAAAACCCTAAATGTCTGACCTTGCTTAAAAACAAAACTTTGCTATATTCGTTGGATGATCTAATACGTATCTAGAGTAAGCTGATTCTTTCAAAAACCAAAATGAGATAGAGAAATTATACCCTCAGTTTCCAAATACCAAACTAGCCCGGTGTTAGTCATTTTTTCCATGAACTTATACATAAAACTGCATATATGAACTAACATACACCTAACCCTAAGGGGAGGATGGTTCTGCCGAAGAGGCCCAGACCATCCTCGGGTGGATGATGTCACCCATAAATCTCACAATGAGCATCGCATGTAAACACTTTCACAGTTATGTTCCCTTCTCCTATGCATCTATATAGTAACATTCGATGAATATGAAGTGTACACGCTATCTGCATCAAGCAGCACTCGACATCGGCACTTGGAAGTGGTGATCCAAAACTTTTTTTTTCGTTCATAGGAGGTATACCATTTCACCCAAAACATACCAAAAGGGCTTAGCCATTTTATGATCTTCTTTGCTTTAGAGAGTGTGAGAAGACAGAATATAAAATATATAGATCACCTTGAAGGAAACAGAGAAGCCGGTCTTCAGTTATTTCCTACTCTGACTAAAAGGTAAACACTCGTAAGTCACAGCTCTTTTCATATTTAGTAATTAAGACAGAGAATGAATGAATAAACACAAAGGCGTCTTATTCTGAGAGGTCAAGCAGCAAGGGTCTCATACACAACTAAGTTAAATTTCTCATGATAGTAAGAGAAATTATTCTCTTATTACCATTATTATATGCACTGTTGTTGAATTCGTTTTGCAGAATACTACGTTCTAGGACAGAACGTCAGGAGCTCTGGCATCACAATACTATATCTACTGAAAACTTTGCACAAAATGATTTTTAAAACTTCAGATTAATTTCAATTTACAGTTTGGAGGAGATGGAGACAGCGAGACAGAAGGTGTCCATTACAGAATATATATATATATATATATATATATATATATATATATATATATATATATATATATATATATATATATATATATATATATATATATATATATATATATATATATATATATATATATATGTATGTATGTATATATATATATATATGTGTGTGTGTACATCCGTGAGTCTGAATCAGTATATTAATGTATAAATATTATCATAGGCCAAAATAAAACATAAGACCTGACAAAAACGGAGGCGCGCCTACATGTTTTAATTTTTCAAAACTCAAACGACTCCCTCTTGCCTCGTAGCTCAAGCCAATTTCTGGTTCTTCATTTGCAATTCATTTTGCTTTAGTGGGACCAGTAACACTGTTGGAAGTATATTACTGTAATTGCTTGATCGAGGACATTTTTCAAGGTTCTGGAACTCTTCTCGTAGTTTTCCAGGTTTTTCTTAGCTTAAGCTGTTTACCCAGCTTTTTGTCTTGCATGCTTGATCACTGTGTAACTGTTTGATGTAGAGTTATTTGCCACCCTCTGGTACACTGTAACACCCGACGTTATGCATAGCCTGTACTATAGGCAGTGTGATTTTAGTATTTCGTAACCAATGTCCTAATCAATACCAGGACAGGTTAAGAATAAAAAAGAAAAACAGTAAGAAATAGAGTAAAACTGGAGAAGAAGAGATTGAACCGCTTCTTAAAATAAATATATACAAAATATGAATAATAGATGAAAGAAGATGAGTTCAAAGCTTGGCAGTAGTAGCCTATATGGAAACAGTAAACAACACGATCACCCCAAGGCTGTTAATTTTCAAAACATGAACATGCGAAGCTAAAACTTGTCAAGTGTTCCCAGACAAACTTTGAGGATGAAGACTCCCTAAACACATCAAAACCATGGCCAAGATTTGTCCAGTGTTATGGAAATGTGCATAAATCAGGCAATCGTTGCAGTGGATTATTTTTGTGTTTTTCCTGTTCTATAAACATTTTATATAGTGACTTAAGTCTATATAATTTTCGTTCTCACTCTCATTCGCCCTTTTGCTGATTTTTGCTTTGATAATTGTGCTGGAGAACGCAAATGAGTTGTTCTCATGGTAATTGAATGGTTGAAGGACCGTTGTTCATATTTGTTTCTCCTATTACGAAAGGTGAGGTCAGGTGGTGTAACCCTGATCCAAAGGGGAAAAGCTTTGGACACGACTGCGAGAGAGGAATGGTCCTCGTTATTGGTGGGCCTAGTGGATGGTCTTTTATTTGGATGTTATTGGAACTGCTCTTGAATTTTGCATAGCAAGTACGGCTTCAGGGAAGTCACCGAAGTTTCGCAGTCTAGAGATTATTGCTAGCCAGCCCAATGGGTAGTCTGCTTATGCCCCAGTGAAAACGTATTGCCCATTGAATACGTACTGCTTTTCCCACCCATCAAACCTTGACGAACCTACAGATTATCTGAACTCGACTCTAATTGTGGATAGAGGCCTCCGTAGTCTCCAGCCCATCACCTGCTTCGCCTCCTATTGTTAGGCGACATAGGATTCTTCAGAGGACGGATATCTTTGTATGTCTTCTATGGATATTTAACCAACGGACTTTCAAGCTCTGACTAACCTTCGCACATTCCATCTCCACCATCATCAGATCCCTTCGACCTCAATATTGACTGTAGACATACTTTGGCTGCATTTTTTTTAAAGCTTTCTTTCTTTATGCCTACCAATTACACTGAAGGGATCCCTATAAGTATATATTTATTTTCATTATTTAATGTTAAAGGGTGTAAGAGCCAGGAGTCAGTCAAAAACATGACCCGCCCGTAACACCGATGAGGTTAAACTGTAGCAGAGAGAAACAAGATATGTTAGGGAGGTAAGACTAACTGACACACTTCTGACACAACTATGAGAGGCAAAGCAAGAAGTGTCCCAAATAAATAAGCGATCCTCCATACAATACGGTCAGCAACTAGAATATAGGAAACATCAGATCTTACAATTTTTTTAAGACGCGTTGAATATTGGCATGTTCATGCTTTCTGCTTCGGTATTCCTGGAAACCCATAAACATTAGATCCCCAGATGACAAAATGAAACGCGCAGATTCTTACGAAGGTTTTCTTTGCCCACGTAAATAAATAAGGGTATTCGTCCACGTCATTTACAAGGCATATTCCAACAAAGAACTAAACGGCATCGATACGGAACATAATACAGAATTTAGGCCAAAGGCTAAGCATGGGACCAGTGAGGTCATTCAGCGCTGAAAGGGAAATTGAGAGCAGAAAGGTTCGAAAGGTGTAACAGGAAGAGGACCTTAAGTAATTCCTACAGTGCACCGCGTAAGGTGCACTGACGGCACTACCGCCCTACAGGACATAGAGCATCTGCCAACTTCCACTTACAAGTTGTTTTAAGAACGATACAGTAGGGGAGAGTATGAAAAATATTACTGATTCCAATTATCACAACACTGATAATGAAGTGACCAGCACGAAACAATAAGCCTCTAACACTGGATGCCTCATTAAAAATTTAAGACTTAAAAATGATAATCAGATCTTAAGTGATAGCGAAGAGAAGGACATACCTAAGGACATACCTACCAAAATGAAATGGAATATATATATATATATATATATATATATATATATATATATATATATATATATATATATATATATATATATATATATATGTGTGTGTATACATATATACGTATTTAAATGTTCATCTTCAGAAGAAATTTATGAGTCCTTGAAAAATAACTACTTTATTCACAGAGCAGCAGCCCATTACAAGCACGTGTTAAAATGCATTAAATGATGTGAAGTGGAACACCTTTTACTAAGAACCAAAATGATCTCAAATGGAATGGCATTCGACCATCTTGTAATATGACAGCTCCTAAATATCCTAAAAAAAAAAAAAAACTGTTCCAACACATTCAAAGACATTCTCCTATTACGTTCTGCCCTCTGCTCTTATAAACTATAAATTGCCTGTTGCCTGTGCAGTAGGAGGCAATAACTCAGCAAAGACGGTATTTCAGCGTCAGCAATTAAGGTAATTTTGACAGGAAATAAAAGATCGCCATCACAACAATACCAGTGGCGAAGAAGACCCGGAATAAAATGTTTACAAGAACGAGGAGCAGCCACGTAGAAACATCCTTACAAGTGCCGTCACCTGAAACTTCCTCGTTCCATTCTCTTCAACAAGAGAGAGAGAGAGAGAGAGAGAGAGAGAGAGAGAGAGAGAGAGAGAGAGAGAGAGAGAGAGAGCATATTACCTCTATGCCTCACTGGGTAAATTAGTACTATCATTGTTTGTAAATAAAAACTGAACCCGAAAACTGACATTTCTTTTTACACTATTTTCACAACTATGCTGTACAACTAGGCTTCCATGCGGCTTTTATGGAAATGGAAACTGCAGCCTTGTTCTTTCGGTGGAATTTATTCGCAACACTCTGTGAAACAGTACATCGTTCTTTATTTTGGAAATTTGCTCTTGCATTCGAAATGAATGACCACACGTGGATTCGGAGAGGAATTGTTAGCATTGTTCGCTCGCATCGAGCGTGTTTACACTGCGTTTCTGCTCAGACATTTCAGCAGGCAATGCTCAACCTCAGGATTCTGATGCAGGGCTTCACTTTCGCATATTTCTGAATATTCCTCAGCTCTTTATTATTTATACATGAAATTCTTCTCAGTTTATCTAATCCATACGTCTTTTTGTGTCTTTTCTACTTTCCTGTTTTTGCATTACCCTATCTGTAAGTTCATAAAGCTTCCTTCCATTCCGATGATTTTTGTAGCTTTAACTTTTTCCATATTTCATAAATATTCCTTTAATATTTTTAGTCAGTTGTACTGTTCTATCTGAGGGTTGCTTTTAAATCTATCTTCGAGTTAGTTATAAAATTTTTCTTCCAATTTTCCTTCTCTTCATGCTATTTAGTTCTTGTTCGTCTGAAATCTCCTGAGTCAGTTTATTTCATTCTTCAGTGATAAGTAGAACTCACTATCGTAAGAGATAAAAAATACTTGCAAGAAAAATTTAGACTAAAAGTTTGTAGTCTCTCTCTCTCTCTCTCTCTCTCTCTCTCTCTCTCTCTCTCTCTCTCTAAATAAATAAATAAATAAATAGATAAATAAAAATAAATAAAATATATATATATATATATATATATATATATATATATATATATATATATATATATGTATAGATAGATATGGATATACATACATATATGTATATGTGTATATATATATATATATATATATGACGTAAAGTATATGTATGTCAAAGTAAATGGCAATTAAATGAGAAAAGCCATATATATCCCTCAAGTTGTTTGAACTCATATTCAATATATGCTTGGACGAGGAATCAGGAATACAGTGACGCACTAACGAAATCGGCCACGCGGTCCGCGCTGGTCGATTATTCATTATGCCATTTTAAACCAAAACTTACGCTGTCATTTAACTGACAGGTAGATGAACATTCGTATATATGAATCATATGAAAAGCGTAGTTTACATTTATAGTGGTGAGCGAGATAACTCAGAATAATATCAAGCTTGAAACCAGCAGCGGCTAGGCTCAAACATGGTGCCGATCTTGAACAGAGAAAAAATGTTGTCTGCGTTGGTGTGATCGGTAACACTGTTTTTGTAACTCCAAGCACTTTGGATGAGTTCAAACCACTTGAGGGTTCTACATGTTATTCTCTCATTCAGTTGTCAGTAACATGAACATCATATATATAAGGGGAAAAAGTGATTTACAAAGTGATCCCTGCTGTTTGAACTCATATTCATTATACGCTTGTAGTTACGAGAGTAATTTCTATGTATGCCATTTTAAACCAAAACTGCTTGAACCAGAACCAAGTATACATATGAAAAGCGTGATAATTATGCTGGACCGACTTCAAAGCAGATAATCTTTTCTCTCAAAGAAGACAGTTGTCTGTCATGGTCACTGTTTTCGTAACTCAAGCTTTGGATGAGTTTGATAATACCATGTATTCAAACCACTTATATATATCAGGGAAAAAGGCTTTACAAGATTATGCTATCACATTTAATTGTCACCGGAAAAGAGTATAACATATATATATAGATATCTATTCTCTCGTGTCATGGTCATATATATATATATATATATATATATATATATATATATATATATATATATATATATATATATATATATATATATATATATATATATATGTGTGTGTATGCTAATGTATCTACGGCATAAAAATTAGGGCAAAATTAAAACAATTTTGCAATGATATTTTTCATGTACATTATGCACAATATTTCTTCCTAAATGTTACTTGTGGTAGTATAAAAATAGATACAAGTAAATATGATATTCTCTCTTGGAGCCACCCTATAAATGAAAACTGTTCCCAGGAAAACAGATGAAAATAATTTTAAATATAAATATATGGTGTAGAAATATTATAAATGACAGTAAACTAATAGCGATAAATGATAAATCATTTGAATAGAAACGCATCGATTTTCTGTTTTTGAAAAAATAATTATTTCTACCATACTTTCAACGAGGAATATTTTTTTAATTTCAAAGTTTAGAAAAATTACTGATTTTAGCCATTTTTGGCTGTTTTCGATTTTATTTTCAAGGGGATTTTTTAACATATTACGACTGATTAGAAGAAAACTAGCACCAAAGCGAATATCTCTATATGAAAACTAATTGTACATGCACTAATCTAAAACATCCAGTGCTAAACAAGTTCTCCATAGAAATTTATACAATTTCTCATATTTTCCCTTATTTTTCAGCCATTTAATTAATACATGACGTATTTTTACGTATTACTGTGATTAATATGATTGTAGAGTTTTGCAATTTTCAATATTCGTATTTAGCCTTCTGGACTTGACTTCTGTAACCACCTAAGGACCCCAGATGGAAATTAATCGTCTGCAATCTGTATTTTTTATTATCTTTTTAAATATTTTTGTTACTATTATTCTCCATATAATTATTGTCATTACCATTATTATGGATTCTATTTTTTTCTACTTCTTCAGTAACTGTGTGGATAATAATAATTGTTTTTATTATGTTATCTCATGTATTATTATTATTATATTCCACGTTATTGAGCTTATTATTATTATTATTATTATTATTATTATTATTATTATTATTATTATTATATCCATAGGCGATGATAGGTTTGACAGTGAGGTTAGGCACAGATATGTAAGGTTCCCATTTCCCGCGTTCCTTTAAGGCCATTCCACTTGAACAATAATTGTTCTGTAGGCATACATGTGTAGCAGCCTTGTGAAATCCAAAAGTAACAATGTCGCCCTCTCCCTCCACCCTTTCGCCCCATTGTCCTTCTCTGATGTACTGCTCAGTGTAGAAGTGTCTCAGTGGCTAGAGTTTGTTCATGCCGTCTCTCTGTCCCTGAGGATGACTTTCTGTTTTATGTATTTGTCAGACTGAAGATAAAGCATTTCATTGACTCATCCACAATTATATGTTTAATAAATCATATGTAACAGTCTTTTATTATCGGAAGAACAAGAAAGATTTGTCAACGTATTTTCATGAGCGGAACAGATACATAAAACAGATGATTGGTATAGCATATAAAATCAACGACAAAAGAGAAGGAACCAGTGAGTGGTTAGTAAAGTAAATGCAATGTATAGTTCACGATAATCGTCGAGAATTCCCCATGTTTGAGAGAGAGAGAGAGAGAGAGAGAGAGAGAGAGAGAGAGAGAGAGACAATGGAATAGACACATGAGAAAGGTAAAAAATATGAGAAGGTAAATGGCAAATACAACAAATCAATGGTATATGATTAAGGAACTAATGAGATGTAAATATGATTTTTGAATATATGGATAAAAAAAACACCAAAAAACTTTCAGTGATTGGAATGCATGTCAGGGAAAATCCAGGTTGAAAGGAATATGCATTAGTTTCTTTATGCACAAATGTCTATTCAAATATCATCTCCAGAAACGCCATACACAAGTTTTTAGCGATATCTAAATATGTTTGCTCACAATCTTGGCACCGTAAATGTTTACCCAGTGTGCGTTAAGCTTGCCACTGGGGGAGAGAGGTTGTTGACCACGGGTAGTAATTAACCGCCTCAACTCTTCATTTTTATCTATCAAATTAAAACAAATAACCTAACACGAACACTAGCTTTACACAGACCGGTCCAAAAAGAAACATAAGCAAAGTGAAAACGAGTTTAATGACAAAAGGGGCAACATGGGCAGGACAATAGTAAACATACATACATATATATGCATATACTCGTATTTATATATATAAATATATATACAAATCTTATATATAAAAGTGAATGTCTATATGTTTGTATGTTTGTATGCGCTATAAAAATCTGAACCGCTTGACCGATCTATTTAACCCAACTTAGATAATAGGGTAGGTTTCAAATCCATAACCCCCTTCCCCTTTCCCCAAGCTCCCTTCCCCTTCCCTTTGTAACTTGTGTGGTAAATAAACTACAGGTTTAACCCACCTCATTTCATGTGTAAATAAACTCTATGGGTTTCTCATACCTCATTTCATGTACTCGATACCCTAGAAATATATTACTGCAAATCCTTTTCTTTCCTGTGATTAATAATTCTATATAGAGGTTTAGACAGTCACCACAGTAATACCTTGATAAAAGGGACAGTCACCACAATAATACCTTGATAAAAGGGACAGTCACCACAGTAATACCTTGATAAAAGGGACGGTCACCACAGTAATACCTGGATAGCCTAAATGAGACAGCCACCACAGTAATACCTGGATAAATGGGACAGCCACCACAGTAATACCTAGATAAATGGGACAGCCACCACAGTAATACCTACATAAATGGGACAGCCACCACAGCAATACCAACTGAATAAAAGGAACAGTCAGCACAGTAATACCTGGATACATGGGACAGCCACCACAATAATTCCTTGATAAAAGGGACAGTCACCACAGTAATACCTTGATAAAAGGGACAGTCACCACAATAATACCTTGATAAAAGCAGGGCTCTAAGTGGGTCCTGGATAAAAGGGACAGTCACCACAGTAATACCTGGATAAATGGGGCAGCCACCACTGCAATACCAACTGAATAAAAGGGACAGTCAGCACAGTAATACCTGGATAAATGGGACAGTCACCACAGTAATGTCTGGATAAAATGGAGAATCACCACAGTAATACCTGGATAACAGGAACAGTCACCACAGTAATACCTAGATAAGAGGGACAGTCAGAACAGTAATGTCTGGATAACTGGGACAGTCACCACAGTAATACCTGGATAAAAGGGCCAGACAGTACAGTAATATCTGGAAAAAGGGGACAGTACCAAAGTAATACCTGGATAAAAGGGACAGTCAGAACAGTAATACCTGGATAAAAGGGACAGAGAGTACAGTAATACCTGGATAAAATAGGCAGTCACCACATTAATGTCTGGATAAAATGGAAAGTCAGCATAGTAACACCTGAGTAAGAGGGACAGTCAGCACAGTAATACTTGGATAATTGGGAGAGTCATCACAGTAATAAATTGATAATTGGGAGAGTCATCACAGTAATACCTGGATAAAAGGGACAGTCAGTACAATAATACTTGGATAATTTGGAAAGTCAGTGGAGTAATACCTGGATAAAAGGGACAGCCACCACAGTAATATCTGGATAAATGGGACAGTCACCACAGTAATAACTGGATAAATGGGACAGTCACTACAGTATTGCCTGGATAAAAGGGGCAGTCAGTACAATAATACCTGGATAACTGGGACAGTCACCACAGTAATACATGGATAGATGGGACAGTCATCATAGTAATGTCTGGATAAATGGGACATTCAGCACAGTAATATTTGGATAAAAGGGACAGTTAGTACAGTAATTTCTGGATAAAAGGGGAAGCCACCACAGTAATACCTGGATAAATGGGACAGTCAGAACAGTAATGTTTGGATAAAAGGGACAGTTAGTACAGTAATTTCTGGATAAAAGGGGAAGCCACCACAGTAATTCATGGATAAATGGGACAGTCAGTACGAGGAGCTGCATGAAAATTTTTCTGAGTCCAGAGTTTTCCTGGGCAGCACCAGGTTGGTCAGCTAATATATATATATACATATATATATATATATATATATATATATATATATATATATATATATATATATATATATATATATGTGTGTGTGTGTGTGTGTGTGTGTGTGTGTGTGTGTGTGTGTGTGTGTGTGAGTGTGTGTGCTATTTGGGCATATTTTCTCTCTTATGCAATTTCTATTGAAGTTACTGGCATTGTTTGCAGATAACATCTTTTTATCAAGACTTTGAATCAGGCCATACTTCTTTTTCTCTCCAAGCAAGCTTCTAAAGAGGAAAGAAAAATTATTCATGATTCTTTCTATCTATTTATTCTAGTCAACGGACCATTTCCTCCCTCATCGGCGACGTCTTCAGGACTAAATTACATATTGACATACAAGGTTTTTATAACTGCATAAAATTTATTACTACATAATGCTATTTCACATTACAAGGGTATCGACTAGGTTCAGGCAGCAGTAGGCACGTTAGGAAATACTCTCATCAGAATGCGTAGGTGTCATAACGCTGGCCTTGACCTCATCCTTGAACTGGCTGTGATATGTAGCTTTGTAATACAATATGATGTTTCTCGCTGAAGTAAGTGCCATCACTGGTGTGCTGGCGTGCGCTTCCAACTGTTTTCATAGGCAACCTTAGATTGGATTTCTGTCATATCAGTTATTAGTTAGAGCTGCCTAACACGCTCGAGTTCTTTGTGAGTAGCTTCGCATGAGGAACAGTGCGTATTGCACATCTCACATACGCGGCATCCTTAGCTGTCTACTGCCGCCCAGAACCTAGTCAGCAACCTTGCAATACAAAATAGCACGGCCCCCGTAGAGAGATGTGGGAGATGACCAACGTAGTAAACAAATTTGAATGTATTAAAAGGACATGTCAAGCCCTCAGCAATTACTACATAAGTCGCACCACTACCACTTTACACAGGCGACTGTAAGCTCATCACAACCAAGGGGCAATATTTCAACACTACATAGATGACCATGACTGTAAACTGACGCTATAAAAATTGTTACAAAGCACAGAGATCGCCCCCGGTTCCACAGACTGCAAATAGCAGAACCTGTGAATATAAATCAACAACAGCCTGCATTAATCATACAGAGAAACACGGACTTAATCCTACCTTCTTCAAGGAAACCACAGAACATCTGTGAGAATCCGAAGGGGGACAAGAGCAACAGAACACCCCTGGACATGGCTACCGACAACGAATCAAATCAAGACTATCGGTCAGAGACAGGAATCATGCTCTTGCTCACACCCTTTGCTGGTAGCAGCTGCATAGAACGCACCATAAGGAGCATCAGTAATACCCATGCTTCCGCCCAGACCACCAGCGAAAGAATAAGACCCTCCAACCAACAGAAATTTAGCACCCCAATGACGTCATGTTTTAGCATTTAAAAGTCTGCCTGTAGTAATAAAAATCTTGTATGTCAATTTATAATTCAGTCCTGAAGACGTCGCTGATGAGCAAGGAAATGGTCCTTCAATTAGAATAAGTAAATGGAAAGAATGTTGAATAAATTCTCCTTATTCCTCAAAAGCTTGCCTGAAGAGAAAAAGAAGAAATGTAGACTGACTCAAAGTCTTGATAAAAAGATATTATCTGCAAACATTGCCATTAACTTCAGTACAAATATCTGTATAATATTAAAAGTTTTCTAGTCATCTACCTTAGCAATAGGTTAGCTCGCTGGCTCAAGACATCTAACGGTCTCAATACCCGAGTAAGAAGGAAAACAGTATCCAGCCACACAGACAACTCCTTTATCACACCCATCCTTTAATAGCTGAATCATGGCTGGGCCTATGCATAGAATCCCTCTATAAAGTCTATCACTTTGCCCACCGACAAAGGCCGCTCATTGCACATCAACCTCTTAAGCCAATTATGTGTTAACTTTTATCTTGCAGCGGATTACACCTCTTCCACCCTTTTCAGTTAGCGCTTTCTTCGCCTCCTATTTCCTACCAAAATTTCCGAACTAAATACATCTTCGCCGATATCTAATTCCTCGTCGCTGTTACAAGACTAAGTCTTCTAATAATAGTTTGAGCCATCTTTTCGCCTAAACTATAATTTTTATTACTTCTTGGCCATATTTTAAAATTTTCCAGTAATTCAACACTTCTTGCCCGATATCAAAATTTTCCTAATAGTCTTCTTCTTTCTTTCATTGGCATTTACCTCACTTCCCCTTTATCAAAAAGTTGGCTCAATCATTTTTTTCCTGCATCCCAATTCATGCTTCCAAAGATTCGTATTTTTCTGTGAAACTATTAAAGACTCCAACCTTCCTTGCATCACATATTCTACGCTCGTCTCTCCTCTCACCCAGCCATCCATCCATTTTATATGTCCTTAAATAGCTGCATTAAAATTACTTGCGATCGCTCTCACAATCAGATTTCTCCCTTAATAATTCAAATTCTTTTTCTTCTATTTACAGGCTCTCTTCATTATCACTGTGTAATACTCTATCATATACAAACTCTAAAAGTTCCACACTTGATAATGACTAGTTACTATAATCCACAATTTTCCACCTATATATCTTCTTCATCGGACTTGTCACTCTATCCATTACAAGTTAAACAATCATGGATAAATATCTCTCCTTTTGCTGAAACGCAATTTTATGGCTAACCACCTTCGATCGCGGTCTACATATCTCAATACACGGTTCGTTTAAATCCTAAAAATTTGTAATCGGTTGCAACAAATTGCCGTCCGCACCATACATCCTCAACACTATCCTATTCCATTTCTACAAGTTCTATCAAAGGCTTTCCTTTGACCCATGTATGGCACAAAACCAGATTTTTTTTTCTGACTTCCTACAAACCTGTTACATAACAAATACTATACCTTGTCTCTTCCTCTATTAATCCTTTTTCTGTCTGCAGTACATTTCCGAACCTTACTACACTATGAAATGTTATGCCCTATAATATTTATACTCGAGTCTATCACCATACAGTGATGTTCCGCCTATACATTTCAAACCTTTCACTCGTCAAAGAACACCGTACAAACGCTTGTTAGCTGCTAAATTACATTTTTATCCCTATAACCGCAACATCTCACTTGCAGTCTCATCAACTCTTCGCACTTCTCTACTCTTTAACCTTTACGTTCTTTTTCTAACATCAAAACCACTTACCTCCCCAAGCATTCTTATTGAGTCATAAATTTAAAGATACTGAGTTTTCTTACAACAATACCTCTCTACCCACGTCTTTTATTCTAAGATTCATTTGTGTGTATAGATAATCCGGACGAATATTATAAATACTTTGTAGGAAGCCTAGTCAGCTAACCAAGGTAAATATTTTGGGCAATTTGAGTACGAAATGAAATGAAAGAGAATGAGCACCTAAAAATTAAACGTCAATAATATGGCAAAGAATGGCTAACCGAAATATTTAAACATAGACGCAACTTCATTTCAAGAAATCGCCACTGGGTCCGGGAAATGTATATTTGACTCTCAAATAGAAAATAACAATGCAAGACACACCGTGATTCCACGAAAGTACAAAGAAACAGCGGAGTATGAGGCTCATTACCTTGATGTTTTGAGGGAAAAATATGAGGATATTGCGCAGCTTTTGTGTAGTTGTTGCCAACATTCTGAAATAGGTGGTTTTACAGAATATATGATACTTTAAGATAAGTAGAGTTTCCTAGAATTTCTAGTCTAATATGCAAAGGCTGAGAGATCGGCAAATGTGATAACTTTACAAAGGGAAGGGAGAACAGAGAGGAGAGGGGGAAAGTGGGTCCCAACCTTGGGGGCAACTTAGTTCCAATCTTATGATGTCATTTCTTATGCTAATGCCGACGAGATAAGCTACATAATGCACGTATCTAGAGGAGGGGTATCAAAATAAAAAAAAAGTCTTTTTCTTCTTGTTTTTCATGGCTTGATTCTCATTTTATAGTAATTATGAATAAGAAACCGCACATGAAAAAGGATTATTTGAATATATATTATATATATGTATAAGGAAGCTTGTAATTTTTTTGTTTAATAAATGACTTCGCTAGATACTATACAGTTTAAATGAGGTCCTGTTAGTAATTGTATTAATGCACAGAACAACTGTGTAAGTGATAAAGTTAATATGTCCAGTGTGTGTGTGTATATATATATATATATATATATATATATATATATATATATATATATATATATATATATATATATATATATATATATATATATATATATATTTTTTATTTATTACTATATATATAACAACCTATAACAAAATGATAAGAGGACAACTTTTTTTTTTTTTTTTTTTTTTGAATTTATTTACAGATTGGGTCTCGCTGGAGGGCAAGATGAAAGGGTTTTTATTTAGTTACTGCCTTACTAATCAGGGCCAACGAAGAATAACAACCTGTAACAAAATGAAGGGGAAGAGGACAACTTACCTTTGATATTACCATTAGTTAATGTAGTTAACATGCAGGGTGGAAGGTCGCCATGGGGAATGATTAACAAATTACGTTAAATTGAATTTATTTACAAAAGAAGCAATCAAAGAGGTAATCTGAAAGGCTGATGATACAGCAAGTAAACTCAAATAATGGAAAAAATGCAAATTGGCAATGTATAATAATTCTCTGCATATAATGAGGTAAATTCGTCTTGACTAATCAGGCTCTCTTGTCCTGCAACGGAAAGGGGGAACCTTGATTCCCTGAGTTCACAAGGTTTTTGGTTCAAAAATTCGAATTATTATTTGGCTGAGAGGAGAATCATATATATATATATATATATATATATATATATATATATATATATATATATATATATATATATATATATATATATATATATATAGAAATAATCAACACGCAACCACGTGTGGAACAGAAATAAATTTCTGACTCACATCAGGATCGAACCCAGGTCTTTCAATTTGAAAGGCAGGGCGCTGCCCACTAAGCCACACAAGTCAAAAAGAAGTTGGAACCTGAGGGCAACTGCACCCAAGGAATTACCTGGGCAAGCTAATTTCTTGCATACCAGCGTGTTTTCCCCAACTTCCCGACTCAGCAATGACCCAGTTGACAGCATTTCATTCGAATTATCCCTTCTGAGTGAATAAGATCAACACACAATCACGTGTGGAACAGAAATAAGTTTCTGACTCACATCAGGATCGAACCCAGGTCTTTCAATTGAAAGGCAAGGGCGCTGTCCACTAGGCCATACAAGTCAAAAAGAAGTTGGAACCTGAGGGCAGCTGCACCTTTACCTGGCCAAGCTAACTGCTTGCATGCCACTGGTGCATACTTCTTTCCGTAGCTACAAAAGAACGGAAAAGCAAGAGCAAAAGGAGACCCTAGTCAGATGTATAAAATAATAAAATATGGTCAAGTAATTAGTCATTAATATAAAATACATGATTTCATTATAAATCTAGTGCTCGGAATACTCACTGAAGTTGGTCTTTCTTAAAAAATGCATGAGAGTTTTCTCATATGGAATGACAATATATTTTTCTCTTAGAAGCAGGTCGCTATTTATACTTATGGTTGTATTACTGAGAGAAAATGGAATAATTTTATTCCCCAATTAAATTTAACTTCAACGATAAAATTATAATAGTAGTCCTACCCAAATCGTACGATCGTGAAATAGATTAACGCCCTACAGATAATTAATTAATAAAACTTTTCAATAACCATGTGATATATGAAAGCATAAAGTCATTGTTAACTGACTGAAATACAAAATTTCCAATGTCTGATAATGAAAATGATCAAGTTTAGATTTCAAGATTATAAAAACATGATAATAAACACAGATCATTTATTTCCCTTATCTTCTTCGTATTCAAAATCTAAGAATAAACGTTATAACAAAATCATAGTTTGGTAAGAAAGAAACAAAGCAAGGAAAGGAATGATGCTAGCATCAGAGATTGCAAAATATCAACCAGGGATAATTACCATTCAAAGGATGACTATGTGAAACGATTTTTACAACTTCTATTTTTCTCGGACTGCAGCAGTTAATTGCAGATTGTGCCATTCATTCATGCATGTAACAAGAAGACAAAAAAACTTAATCAATCGTTGTTTTATGACCCTATTTTGCGGTCCTCGCAGAAACTAGGGGTCTATAACCACTAAACAACGAATGTCTGCTTAAAAACGAGGAATATATATCAAATCATTATTGGATTTTTAAGTCTCAGGAGTGAAGATTTCTAAATTAAGCTGACCACCAGATTCAAATTTAAAATGATGCGCTGTGACAACTGCTCTAACTTCAAGTGCATTTAGATTTCAGTACAATTTCACATGTTATCGATATCTGCACCATATTGTATCCATATGCATATGGTAAATTTTGTTCTTCTTTGTGAGAAAACATAGAGATACGAAACAATTCTGGAGGATTTGTCATCAAAACCTTGGGCTCCAGTAAGTATTCTCGTTATTTATTTCCCCTTAGGCATGCTCGGTTCTCGGACAGTGAACCCTTGCATATATAAACATAGTTTTGTATGTTTTATTGACCATAACCACGACCAAAAATCTTTCCAGGGTATGATTATGCTGATGGTGGGTTCATTCTGGTTTCAGCACATGAACTCCACTGCCATGTATATGTAAAAGTTGAGTTAAGAAATGACCAATATACATATACACACATACATACATATGTATACAGTATATATATATATATATATATATATATATATATATATATATATATATATATATATATATACATATATATATATATATATATATATATATATATATATATATATATATATATATATATATATGTATGAATATCTTTTACTGTAATACTACAGTATAACATGAAGATAAAAAGGCCCATAAAACACTATTTGAACGTTGCAACGTTCAAATAGTGTTTTATGGACCTTTTTATCTTCATGTTAAACTGTAGTATTACAGTAAAAGACATCCATACATATATATGTGTGTGTGTGTGTGTGTGTTTGTATGTATGTGTGTGAGTGAGTAAATGTAATAACCACAATGAACTCTTAACTTCTCGAATTATTCACTATTTTTTGGATCCACTTGTCACTACAAAGCCTTAGATCCAGATACAAGATTATGAAGTAATTCTGATGTTCACAGCAGGATTCGAACCCACATCCAGCGCATCAGAGCAAGAAAATGCTGCCATTCTTGCATTTGGATCTAATTGTTTGTAGTGACAAACGTATCCAAAAAGTGTGAAGAGTTCAGCAAGTTAAGAGGGCATGGTGGTCATTACATAAGTATCTGGTAAAAAGTGACCAGTAGATCCTGTGTATGTGTATGTATGTATATACATATATATATATATATATATATATATATATATATATATATATATATATATATATATATATATATATATATATATATATATATATATATGTGTGTGTGTGTGTGTGTGTGTGTGTGTGTGTGTGTGGGTTACACAATCGAGAGTAAATCTCATTGCTTACCATTTTCTAAAAAATCGAGAAGTCCCATCTATTGGTAGCTTGATAGTGACCGCATCAAAAAAGGCTACTGGCAACGTACATCTGTACATACACCCACTCATTCTCTCTCTCTCTCTCTCTCTCTCTCTCTCTCTCTCTCTCTCTCTCTCTCTCTCTCTCTCTCTCTCTCAGGTCTACAGCGAAACAAGCGTTACCCAAAATAATTTATTTGACAAAAATTTAACATAACTGGATTGCAAGAAACAAGATATGAAATAAAATGGAATACTAATGTTCACCAAACGTGTTAAGGTCCACCATGTTCAACGAATTATTCTTTTCACATAGCTTTCCAACAATTGGTCAAAATCAGTCGAAGTCCAGTACATTCCCAATGAGTACATTTTAACCTCTTCCTCAGTGAAACACCTGAAGTCAAATAAAACCCTTATTAAACAAATGTATAAAAATAAAGATATGGAATTCTTCCCATCTTACTTATAAAGTACAGGCAATGTAAAAATGGTCAAATTCAAGTGAGATATATATTAAATGAAAAGAACAATCTACAGTTTGGGAAATTTAAAATGTTTCCTACCTCCAAACAGCAATGTTCACAATTTTTAATCGACAGGTCTCGAACCACAGAGTCTTCACCAAAGGCTTCTAACAATATTCGGTGTTGATCTTCGAATGACACTTTTTTTGATAACTAATCCCTTCACACCCTGGGGCTCTGCCCCCAAAAAATATACATACAAACGAATTAACTGGAACCTGGACATTTCTGGCAAATGAACTCACAAAGTCTTGTCTCGAAGCAGGGATGTTCTCATGTCTCAAGAATATCTGATGCACCTGACACATATACATTTCTGCTAATCAGGATGCACGCCAGACAACAGCTAAACATTCTCTCAAGGTTCTTCCCAATGCCTTTAGCCACACTTATTAATAGAAAATCTAGTGTGTATTGTAATTCGCAAAATAACTGTGACCCATGAGCTTTTCATATATATATATAATTTCCAAGTGGATCTTGTCCTCGTTGGAGTGACAGTAGGGAATCTGGGAATCCAAAGGCTTCTGGGAATTCCAAAGGCTTCTGGAAATTCCAGAGGCTTCTGGGACTTCTGAAGGCTTCAAGACAGTCTACAGGCTCTGTAGTTTTAGGATTTCTTGCGCAATACTAAAGAATAGAGTTTTATGGAGATGAAAGGCTTTGAAGATTTCTTTTGGGGGAAACCCACGTTCTTGGAGATGAATATGCCCACGTTCTTGTAGATGAATTCAGGAGGCTTATGGGGCTTCTGAAGGCTTCAAGACGATCTCCAGGCTCTGAAGCCTTTGGATTTCTTTTATGGAGAAGGAATGGATTTGGTCCCTCCTGGAGACAAAAGGCCTCAAAGATTTCTTCGGGGGAAACGGATCCGACAAGAGCTGAAGACGGCTTCACAGGATCCTGGAGTCTTTAACACAAGGACCAATTTCTTTTTCTAATCTCGCTTTTTACCTCTCGAATATGGAAAATATTGTAACTATGGAGGAGAACCCACTAGCCGCATGTGAATAACATAGTATGTTATGCTTATTGGAAGATTCATGATCCATTTCTGCTGGCAAAAATCTCCAGTCAGCACAAGCAAAATAATAGAAAACTATATTTCACCCAGTGTTTTCTAATTACAATCACTGCCATATTATTTTAAGGCTTTCCCTCCAGCTTTCTCTGGTAATTTTTTACTATAACTCAGTTCTTAAGTTCTTTCTTCAATATCTGTTTCACTAAATATTAAGAATGTAACCTCATATCCAGCAGGATAACTTGACTAACCATAGCCAATGTTTTAAAAATTCGCAGAGGAGAGATAAATTTAACCTTGACAGTCCCTCTGCCAATTCTAGTAAGTGCTTCCCTTTATGGATATTTATGAAATAAGGTTAAGACATACCTTTGTGTATTGCATCCTCCACTGAAAATTGACTTTTAAAATAACTCGACCTTCCACTAATCAGTAATGAAGTTTATTCCATAAAAGTTCATAGTAAAATGAAAATAAATAAACTTTTATAGTAAAATGAAAATAAATAAAGAGATTTCACAGCACATGAATTAGTAAATGGAGATTGGAAATTGCCATAGAAAATCTGTATTAAGAGGGAATTTTGTTGAATTTTTCACTGACACATTTCACTTAGTCACCCTTAAGTGGATGCAGTAAATTGACACATTGGGGTTACTTTTGTTCGTGTATTAAAGTAGTTGTAGTGCATCTTCTAGGTGCAGTGGGTGTTGCAAGTTCCTACATGTCTTGTGTGGAACGTAATGAGAACTTCACTGTTGCAGAGTAGAGCAACTTTTATTTCTTCTCTCTTTGAAGACGATGTTACCTTAGAAATTATTAAGAAAAGCTGATTTTCTCCATGCCCCTGGGTTTTCTCCCAACTCTTGGGTGAGCCTTGTTTGTTTTCCTCTTCATGCCTAGGTAAGAAATAATTGTCATTTTTCTCCACATCTTTGGATGAATTTGTTGGATATTTTCCCTGTAAAAATGAGAGTAATGGAGTTTGGCCCCACCACATGACAGAATTCAGCACTTTCTTTGCTACACAAACAAGAAATTATCTGCTGTTGTCGGTAGGCTCTACCACTCCCAGGGATGGACATATCTTTGGTTCCCAGTTTTCTGGTAAACAACCAAAGTCTCTAAATCTATAAGTTTTTGGCTGATCTTGGTTCTCTGCCCAAGTAATGAATTAGTAATTTACAATCCTGTGGCAAGATTTTGTGTTGTTAGAGAGTGCTGGGTGACTGATATATACAGCGAGACTCTGGATGGTTTTGGCTTAATAATGTGCCAATTACTATGGTGTATATATCAAGAAACATGACAATCGATAGGACATCATTTGCCAACACATATGCCCTTCTGTAAAATCCTAACATAATGATGTTATGTTACCCTTGTGCGTTCCACTGCCACATAAGAGGCACTCATACCACTTTGTTGATCAACTGACAGCTGGAACTCTCCTTGAAAAATTCAGTCAGTGTAAATCACTTGCTAATTTTTGGAGTAATGTGACATCTACCGTAGTATGCCCTCTGGTCCTAAAACACATTTTGTCGCATACAGGAACTGCAGGTAATGGAGAAAAACTTCCCAGAACTCACCCCACCAGAAACAGAAGAGGATATCCATCTCGGCCTCCCTAGAAATTGATCTAGGTGTTCCTAAGCGCTCGTGGGAATGTTTCCAGCCACTGCAGAAACTTGCCTTGATACTGAGCAGGACTTCAGTGCGCTCGGTTGCAGTTAGTTTAGTAGTCTTCATCAGCAGGTTCGTTCAAGCGGTCCACTTCATCAGTATACTTAAAGGGACCTAATTAACATACATTTAACAACATTTGAAAATTAAAACAAGCTCCTGAGTCTCACAAGAGCGACTTCCCCCTGTTTGACATCCTAGACGCACCTATCAAAGGACAAGGAAGTAAGAGGAAGTCATTTGAAATACATTGTCCTCTAGGTAAGCCTGTGCTCTCAACCTCCTTGTGCTTTCCTTCAGGCGCTACGAAGCCTAATTTAGGACCGAGAACCTCTGGAATATGCCATGAAACCAGGTCCACATATGCCCTCGAAACAAAAACAAGAAAAAGTTGAACAGGGGACAGAACAAAAAACAAATAATCATATGCATCATAAGGACATTCTATAAGCATTTTCTCCCTTACCTCCCCTTTTGATCTCCCTTTCTGCTGCCATCTTTCCGTTTGGTGGCTGGCGCGAGAGCATCTCCATAATTTGCTGAAGTTAATGTCACACAAATGGCTTCGGTCATTGCTCTTGATTAGGTTCTCGAATTGCATATGTCTCCCACGTAATTGGCAAGTCTATGCGTTGATTAATTATAACTCATGTTTCATGACTTTTTATATTCAAGTATAAGTGTAATTATTTGTTCCTGTTATTACTCATAATTTAGATGACAGCGGTCCCTCCCTTATACAAATAACCTAAAACAATAAATTTTTTTTTTTTGTAATTATTCATCAGGTATGCGCTTGACTTGTGACAAGTTTCTCTTCTTCGATGTCGCATCATGTAAGCTGAAAGTAAGTTTTCCTGCTATTTCTTTAATTTTCGCTATACTTGGTCATTTTTTTTTCCTTATATGCAGTATCAACCACTCAACTTCTGCCTTCTTGCCTCCAGCAACGAGGTAGTGATGCATCAGAGTTTGTTCTTCCTTTTTTATCATTTTTATTCGCACTTTCATTCTCATGGGAATGCAAACCTTTATCGTAACTGGTTTATACAGGAGTTAGGGGTTGTTTGTATTAAGTAGTCTGGTATTTTATGAATTCCGTCGCCATGTTAACATTAAAGGAATTACCGTCTTTGCACTGAAGAAAGAGCCGTCAAAGCCTTCCTAACTACATTCACGACTTGAAAGGATTTCTGACACTATTCTAGGCCAGTAACTTCAATGGATTTCCTGAACATTCGTTTGCTGGGGAATTCTCTCAATAACCAGTCGTTCACTCTTTGAATAGGTCTAGTCTTCATTACGTTGTTTTTAAATTTAACTTGGAATTTTATGAGAAAGGCCACTTTATCCTTTGTAAAGCCACTTTATCCTTTGTAAAAACTAAGAATTTTACCTGCTTGATTCACTCATTCTAATTACGCGAACATACTTCTACCGTCTCAGTAATCTTGTCCTTTCAATTCGTAAGCCTTTCGTTATAATCATCACGTTCAGAGCGCATACGATTAAGAAAAATAATTATTCTAAACACCCCATTCAGGCTGACTGCCTAATTACTGTACCACTTAGACGATCAGCTGTTTACTGTATCGTTGTATTAACAGTGGAGGTCTTTTCATTAAACCAAAGGTTACCAGACACTGCTTATTCGATCTT
>NC_089772.1:2862758-2895258 GCF_040412425.1 Macrobrachium rosenbergii | reverse complement strand
GGCGTCGAACAATCTCCCTATTTTTACCTTTAAGCAGAATAGCGTCAGTTACTTCATCAATTACGTTACTTTTAATATCTTTAACAACTGCCAATGGGAAATTGGTAGGTTTGCAATTCTCCTCTTTTATCAGTACAATGTCCCCTACTTGTAATTTTTTGTGGGTAACCAACTTATATCTACTTTTATTGACCTGTGCCATCAAATTATTCAAAAATTCTGCATTATAGGTTTCTATCAGATGTGCGCGCACTTTCTTCAGTTTCTCATAACTCGTTCTTATATGGTATCAATAGGGTCAGTGTTTAAAAACCAATCAGGATCATTGTCATTATGAAGCGGCTGCATGGCTGGAATAAGATTCAAAGACATTAAGTCAAAGCCATGTATTAGCCTCTCTGGGGTAATAGGGTCTGGAGATTAGGTCATCATTGGTATCTCTTAGACCTTCAGAAAAAGCAATAGGCCTTCGATTAACAAGGTGAATAGTTTGT
Source organism: Macrobrachium rosenbergii (assembly GCF_040412425.1). NCBI lineage: Eukaryota > Metazoa > Arthropoda > Malacostraca > Decapoda > Palaemonidae > Macrobrachium > Macrobrachium rosenbergii. Next base: position 2,894,764 of record NC_089772.1, on the reverse strand, counting down.
GAAACCACAAACTCAAAATCTCTGTACTGAAGAACATTTTTCTTGATTGAGCAGTGAAGTAATTGGCGGACCATTTTCACACACACTTCTACTAGTCCCCCAAGAGGATGGTGGCCTTTAAAGTATTGCTCAAATTTTAATGGACATACTTCTTGTTCGTCAAAGTAATTCTGTGTTTCTGGATCATTCAGAAAGTCAGTAATTATATTGGCTCCTGCAACTAAGGATGAGCTAAGATCAGATAAACATAATTCAGGCACTCCATATTCAAATGAATGAAGCTGTAAAGCTCTAATGAACTCACCTGAGGTCATGTCAAGACAAACTTTTAAATTAATAGCCCTCGACCAAAGACAAGTTATGCAAAGAATCCAGACTTTCACCTTTTTGCCATTGTAAAAAGCACAAAGTATGGGCCTATATGATCTATGAATATTGTACGAAAGGAACACTAGGTGGTTCGTGTCTGAATAACCTGTATGGAGACTGATTTAGTTTAATAGTTCTCTGCTTCAGTTTTCTACAAAGTATGCATTCTTGCAGGATGCGTTTCACAACAGAGAAACAGTGTGGAATCCAAAATTGTCTTCTTAATTCAGACAAAACCTTGTAACAGCCTGAGTGATACATTTTCTCATGCAAATCTAAAACAATTAACTTTGTAAGGTAGCTATTTTTAGGGAGCAAAACAGAAATCTGTAATTATTATCATTCTTCCACCTTGAAAATTTGCTTTTCACTCTTAGAATTCCCCTCATTATCAGGATATACATTGAGTTGATTAACAATGTTTGGGATATCTTTAACGAACTTAGAATCACTGTCAAAATACCTGAATATTTCGGGAAAATAAATATGCTGTTCTATTCTAATTACGTGACTCATTGCCCTGGCATTCAAGTTTTCGTCAAGAACTCTCATGTTTCCATATCTCTCAGGATACCTGGAGTAAAGTTTGCATTTTAGGCTCCCAATAAACTTAAGCACGTACCTATGAACAGATACAAGCCTAGACAAACTGGAAAATCTGTTCACAGTCACCAAGTGCTCGGTTCTCCCCTTACCGGCTGCACCAGTAGTAATTTGGCCGGATTTGAAAGACCCAGAACACCGCCTGTTGAAGCTAAATGTTCTGCACATTCCTCTTCAGTGGAGCCAGAAATTAATTTGATTGTAATTCTCGAACAACATCCACTGGTTTGCACTGGGGTTTGGTACAATGATATTGATTATATCACTGCGACTTGAATAGAAGTTAGCAGATTGTTTCAAAAACTCTGGCCCAGAGAGGAAACTAGACTTAACGGTAGTTTTATATGAAGCTACACGAGTGACAAGGTCAGCTGGATTTTCAATACCTGAAACAAATTGAAATCTTATAGGATGTGTCTCACACAAGGTACTTAAATGTTCTAATCTGTTACGAATAAAGGTGCTGTGTTTATGCATCTTATCTAATTTATAACAATAGAATTAATCCAGGATAAGGACACCAAGCTATCAGAAAATAGATGGAGTTCTTTGATGTTGATTGTTTCAACACATGAGGCCCAGTCAATTCCTTATAGATATCTATTAACACTTCTGCACCCAAAGTAATGGCCTGAAACTCAAGGGAAGGCATGCTCTTCCCAGATAATTGCTTGTTCACAAAACGGTTCTTAGCTAGAACAAAGTTCACTTCTAATGACTGGACATCCTGAATAAAGATAACAGTTCCGTATATATCCTTACTGCTATCGGTAAAGGCAATCAGTTTATATTCTCCATTTCTCTGGCCAACAAATCTTCTGATTCCGAAACTGGGAGAGGAATTTGCCTGTCGACATATATTTTCCATTCTTTAATTTCTGCATCTGGCAATTTGGAGTCCCAGGTACAAGACGAATCACATTGTAACTTATGTAGAAAGAGCCGTGCTCTATTCAGAATAGGCAAAGTGAAACCAAATACATCATAGTGACTAGCAATAGTTTTCAAAACATTCCACTTTTGTATTTGCCTCACCGTCCAAAACTATAGGCTTAGTGGATAGGGTATCATCAACACGATCCCATAAGAGCCCCAATAATTTGACAGATCTGCTAGTTTTCACTCCAGAACTATTATCAATTTCTCTTGAATTTCTGTATCATTTGTTACAAACTGCTGAAGATAAAATTTATAGGGCTCAAATATTCCTTTAACTCTTGAAAGGCCCACTTCAATTTTCACTATTATTTGTAGTAATACTGCCATTATCCATATATGTTAATGAATAAATGTGCCTTTTAAGCAAATTCACTTGGTCATCATCATCATCAGTGTCAATCATCAAAATTTTATATAGCCCAAGTAATAATATGCATGGGGAACAAACAAGACCAAATGGAAGTCTTAAGCTACGATACGCAACAATACTATAATCTCCTTTCTGTATATTACGATACCACAGAAAAAGTAATTTGCTTGAATCTAGATCAGAGAGGCAGATGTTGAGAAAAGCTTTTTTAATATCAAAACACAGGAGCTTGGAATCAAAGCGTAGCTGTAATAAAGCTGTGGTGATCTTTTGGTTTAAACAAGGTCCACTCAACATAGCTTGATTGTGACTCATGGTTGCGCCCTGTGAAGGATTATTTTCACATAAATTGGATAAAAATACAACTCTACATTTTGTAGTGTCCCGGTCTGGTTTAAATACTGCCATATGTGCCAAAAACTATGATTTGGATTTTCCTCTAAGTACTGATCAAGGTTGTCAATTCTTTCTATAATACCTTGTTCAGATTGCTCTCTGAAGCATTGGTCGATCAATTTTAACTTTACACCATCACCTTTAGAGTATTTCTTGAAATTTGAATTTAGAATTTTAGTAGCTAAAGTTTTATTTTGCCTAGCAAATGCTTCACTTTACTGTTCCAGATTAGTGGCATGATTAATCTGCCTTCTTCATTACGCCTTGTATTTTGAAGAACATAATTTATTATTTTCTCGTTTTCCACTACCTTACCGGGAAATATTTGTGTGTCATAATTTAAGGTATCCGTACAACACTTCTCAAGGATCTCCTGATAGCTCTCTCCAAGGAAGCATAGTTGATTTTCCCTGCATCGTTCACTAATGTTATCCTGCTTTCACTTTCTGTTAGATCATCACAATCTAGGAGAGGATCTAAAGAATTATGACTTGAAAGGGCAAGATCCTCACATGTGTACAAAGGCACTTCAGCTTTTGTCTTTTCTTCCCCAAAACAAGGAGGGAGGTGTTTCAAATTGCTCCTAATTTGATCTGTGTTACCCACTAACATTACACCTGCGGCAGTCAAGGAATAAACCGACGGTGCATCATTCTCATTACCCCCAAATGAAACTGTTGTTTCAGGAAGACAATAAGCAAATTTGACCCAAGAATAAAATCTATGTTATTAATTTCATCTTTTCTGTCCTTCAAGAAGTCATCAGCCAAGGAATATCCCCTGTTCATAAATTCCCGAACAATTTTCTGCAAACCAGGCAGTTTCAATGAAGTGTGAATAGATGGCACACCCGTTGCTTCAATTTCGTAAATATGATCTCCAATCGTCAAAGGCACTTTGTAAGACTTAGTATGATAAACTTTGGAAGAGTTAAATCCATTGATTTTGATTCTGAGATCAGAATTTATGACAGGCAAGTTTTCATACTTTGCCCTCTCCTCTGATATGAAGTTTGACTGACACCCGCTGTCCCTCATGCAACGAATCTTTGTCTCTCCTGAAGAATGCAAGAAAAGGTAGGGAGTATTGCGTGGCTACAGTCTGTGACTTTGAACGACTCAGAAAATTTTCAACAAATATCATGCTTGAATTACTTTCTTTCACAACTCGATCACTTTGTTTGAAATTTTCCTTTTTCCATTTTACATTGCTTTGACCGCTATCCCTCAGAACTCCACTTCTTTCTTGGCTCATGCATAGAAATTTGAAGTGCCAAGCGCCACAATCGCAACGCTTCCGGAAGTGAAATTTGCAGGTATCCTCATTATGATCCAACCTGGCGCATTTAATACAAGCTTTCAAGCTTTTTAGCTTGCTGATTTTTGACTTGGGTTCTTGATACTTCTCACACTTGTGAATGGGATGAGAGGAATCACCATCGCCATTACATAAAGGACACACTTTGAAAACGTTGAGTGACGGGTCTGCTTGGTAATTAACGTTTGCAGCACAACTCGTAGCTCGCTTAGGACAAGTTTCTCTGGTTTTTTGTTTAATCTTATACTGTCGTTGACTGGTTAAATACCTTTCAGTGGCTTCAAAAAATTTATCTGCTATCTGATTCAAAGATGGCCTGGTTTCGTTGGTGATATGAATTAAATGAGATTGGAAGTTCTCATTCAAACCATGCCAGGCAAAATACTGTAAAATATCCTCTGAGGTTATTTTCAAAGCGCTAATGGATCCGCAAATAGAATTAATTTTCCCAATGTACTCAAACGGTTCTGTATTGTAATCAAGCTTCAGGTTCGACATTTGTTTAATGACGTTGAATTTTCTGGTGACAGGAGAGGCTAACGCATTCAACAAAAGCTCTCTTGCTACGTTATAAGAATGCTGTATGCTATCCAAAGAATTTATCAATGACAAGGCACGCCCTGAAATTTGCTGTTTCAAAAGTAAGAACTTATCGTAGTCAGAGTAATTGAAGCGTTTCGTCGTATCTTCAAATTGCTGAAAGAACCTAATCAGATCCTCTCCCTCTTCACTTGTAAATTTAGGTAAAGGGGCAGTTGCACTCTTAAGCATGCTGCTCAGTGTGCTTCTAGAAACTTCCACGCTGGAAGGAGGATTTGGACTGGATGTAGCCAGATGAGACAGAGTAGACAAACATTCACTGACCATATCTTGGTACCTACAACTTTCTTCAATTTCCTTATCATTTTCAGCTATGGCTTTCGTCTCATCATCAGAGTTTAATTCCCATTTCAAGTTTCGTATGACCGAATCGGCCTTTTCAAGCTCATCCTTGAGTCTTTCCAATTTTCTAACAAGGCAATCTCTCTCTTGAGGAGTATTATTACCAAAACTGTCCAATTCAGAATGAATACGGTTGACCTGTCCTCTATAGTTAGCCCTAGAACTAATCAGAAATTTCAAGTCTTTTGACATGCTTGCGACTCCTTTGCAAACCGAATGAAATGAATATAATCTAGAAAGTCACAAATAGCTCTCAGAAAAAATAAACTAGACTTCTCGACAGAAAACTGCTAAAGGGCACAATGAAAAGTCGTTGAGACCTCTAACTAAAAGTAACCAGTTGTTAACAAGACCTCTAACTAAAAGTAACCAGTTGTTAACAACCTTCAATTACCTAAACAATTTCAAATGGCCGAGCGGATAAGAAAACGAAGGACGGAGAAACGGCAACAACTAGCAAACAACCAACATGTCCCTGACTACGATAAGTTCTTACTTTGAAACAGCAAATTTCAGGGCGTGCCTTGTCATTGATAAATTCTTTGGATAGCATACAGCATTGACAGTGAGGATTTTAACCAAAGACAAAGAAAAACTATTAAATTTAATAAGTTAAAATTACAACCGATCGATTGCCGTTTCTCTGCCTTGAGAGGAAATCACCCTAATGATGTCTAAGAGTGTATGCACCACTTCCTCTCCACCGCAACTCATTTACCATACGTAAAGGACCTAAAATAAGAAAACGTACCCATTGAAAGAATCAATTTAACGCAGTAAATTAATTAACATCAAATTTAACGTGAAGGTAAGCAATTCAACAAGTTTTCAAAAACTAGTTTCGTGAAATATCGTAAATTTCGTAAATGAATAGTCGTTACTAAATAAGAAAAAACATATTTGAATTACGTTCGTAGTTAATTAAGGCTAAAATTAACTCTAAAGGTCAGACATTGAATCGATCAGATCGCCAGTTAACACTAGTTAACAAAGAATAGAGGTTTATTCATAACCACATGAATGAATTCAGCAAACTTACTGGAACACTAGTTACAACAAAAAAAAGTAAAATAAAATGAAATGGATTATTTACATGAACTAACAGCAGCTCAGCATATTAGTCCCACTTAGGAAAAACCTCAATGCTACATAGAAGGAAAGAGAACTGGAAGCAATTATCAATTCAGACTTACTGCTAGGTTAGCTAATGCAGTGATCAGTTGCATAAGATTCCTTGGTCCGCTGGAATAGCAAATTTCTCCTCAGTTTCAACAAAGGAGGGAAAAAAAACAAAGGATGCTTGGACGGCAGCCCGGCACGTCCGGACGCTGTGGCAACTGATTGGAGAGTCCCGGCGCTGGGCATCGTCTCGTTGTTTGCCTCTAAACTCCGCCTACCTAGGGCTTGACCTGATATGACAATAGTCTCATCAGTACACAGAGTAAAGGAAATTGTGTTTTAAGAACAGAATAACTAAGGTCTAGCCGAGCAAAACTGCATCCCTCTACGACCCTCTAAGCTAAAAGTCTCGCCCGTTGGCAAATGGAATTTGAAAACACTGCTTCCTGCTCGCTTCTTCGCATGCTAACAGCCTACATTGTCTGCCCTCTAACTTTAACAAAGGAAAATTTTTATTCTTCGATTAAGAAGCAAGGAAGAGAAGTCGAACAGGGAATATTTATAATATATATATATATATATATATATATATATATATATATATATATATATATATATATATATATATATATATATATATATATATATATATAATATATATATATAAATATATATATACACATCTATGCATATACAGTATATATGTATATACACACACATGCATATATGTTATTCACTTGACATCTGAATAGACAACACAGCAATCACAGGCGAAGCTTTGGTAAACGCCTCCGTATTAGTGTAATCACTACAGACTTGTCTTAAGCAAATAGATTGGGAATCCGGTGCAGAGAAACTGGGATAGTTATGACCTAGCTCTCATGCAATATAAACAACGTCAACAGCGACGCAGTGCCATGAATTGGCATGAAATATTGGACGCCTTCCATAAAACAACGGATTTTATACATTATCGTTGTTTGGGATGATGCTACGAAAGGACGGGAGGCGACGGAAATAGCAATTCATTGAAAATATTTGCCACGCAATTTCCAATTTCGTTCCTGAATAAATTTACTAAATCTCACGGACTCCTTCTGTGGCATGATTCACAAGCACTCTTAATTCTTCGGAGAACTCTGCTCATAGACAACTCTTCCCTATGAAGACATAAACATATATCTTACTTTTTTTTGTAATTTAACCACATTTACTTTCGTAAATTATATGCATAGACAACTCATACTCCATATTTATATATGCATGTCTATGTACGGAGGGAAACAGGAACTCATTCGTTCCCAGCCGAGGAAATGAACGCTTTGGAGGTTTTATTTCTTCACACTCTTCTTTTTTGTATAAAATAATATCAATGTGCAATATTAGTTACATAAGAATGGGGCATTGTATACACTCGCAAACGCAGACTAACAAACAGTCACAAATATACTTCAGTATATATATATATATATATATATATATATATATATATATATATATATATATATATATATATATATATATATATATATATATATATATATATACAGTATATATTAATGCTGTGGCATATTAAACAAATTTTCTGTGGATATGTTTAAAATTGACTCTATAACGTGATAAGCTTTGTCTTACAAAGTTGAAAGAATTGTGATGACGAAATTAAATAAATTTTCTGTGGATATGTTTAAAATTGACTCTACAGCGTGATAAGCTTTGTCTTATAAAATTGAAAGAATTGTGATGACGAAATGTGGCTTAAGGCCTCTTGCTCTGTCCTTGTGATAAAGAAAGAACATAATGAGAACACACGTAAAATACGTTGCCACTACCCTTTATTATCTTGAAAAATACTTAAATGTCTATATACGAAATATTTTATGATCATGTTCCAGAGACCTCTGTATCATCTTTAGTTATATAACCATATAGTTAAAAATATCTTTTGTATCAATTATAAAAAAAAAAATACTTGGTTGCCAGTGTGCGTGGATTTTGTGTGAAATAGCGCGAGTGAGAGATTGGAGTGAGGAATTCATAGGGAGGTTTCATCAACATGGACTCCCATTTACATTTTCGATGGATGGTGGTGATCACATGAGACACATCTCGGCCGTTGTCCAATTTATTACAAAAAATGTAAATAGGGTGCTTGCTAAGGCAGAGTCTCCCCATGAATTCCTCTCGTCCATCTCTCATTCGCTCTACTTCACACAAAATCCACGCACACTGCTAACAAGTATGATTTTTGTATAATTTTTACAGTTGCAATCCTTAATATAAAAAAATTCTGTCACCACTCACATGACTATGATTATTATAGAAATTCTATAAAGTGCTTCTTATTGTATTGCCTGTCTGCAAGTTAAGCACGGATTTACAGTTGCCAAAACTAGTGATACCAAGTGGGTCCTGAGTGATACAATAACCAATCCTGATTGTATCTCTTGTTAATCTAATTAGTAAAATAAACTTCACTAAAGTAATAAAGAATAGTAATAGAAGTGCCTGCTGGTTGAATGCAAGAAAACTCGAAACTGGATAAAAGAGTGGGCATAAAGATTGCACCCCAGAACAAAGTTCCAAGCCTGGCCAATAACAGATAATGCATACGAATCCATGTATCATTTAGCAGTAAAACCTATCAGACTATCAATATACTAAGTTGTAACAGTCGGCATATTATATATATAATTGTAAATGCGACATCTTGCACTTAATATGAATACACTAAGTTCATATAGTATGTATAAATCTCATCTAAAACCAAAAGCAGACGTAACCATCCGCGAACACCCCTTTCCGTCTATTAACCAAATATGCTACCTATTGTGAAAATCTCGACAACAACTAGCTCTGCCTCATAACACTGCCTAATAATAGTTCTGAAAATCTTCAACAAGTCATCTCTACACCTTCAACTCCGCCAACATTCCAATCATATTCGAGACATGCCCATTAGCAAGAAAATAATAACAGCAGTCGTGCCAGTAAAAGCAGATTTAGCACTGGAAGCAGCGAGAACAACAAAGGTAGCAGTATCAGTATCATATGTAAACCTGCAACAAAATAATATCAGAAGTTAGAAATTGTAGTATGAAAAGAAGTGTCCCTATTAGAGTTGTGACAAAGCAGGCTCCTGAAAACAGGCCGCATAAATGCTCGAGGAAGTACAGAGACATTGGGGGGTTGGTAGTAACGAAAAACGATAATTTTTCCATTGCTACCAACTGGATTGAATAAACTTTACGTATAGTTAGTCTTATCCAATTAGCAAAACATTTTGTTTTTCTTCTCTTCCCGTTTTCTGCTGTTATGAGCGGCATGTGAAAATAGTAATCACTATTCAAGAGAACTTGGTGGTAAAAAAATGATAGCAACGTCAAATTACTACATACCTTTTGAAAGCAACATTTAGGTATTCTTGTTTTAATAATTTAAATCAACATAATGTAGTTATAAAAACATTCTTATTTAAAAGAAAAAAAATTTTATTTGCAGTAATTAATGCTGGAAAGTACAGGTTACTTATAACAGCTAACTTGATCAGTTTCAGCTTGATCCTTAAATATGAGATTACATACCAGCGATGCAAATGACAGAAATGTAAAACCTATGACTGATATGATGAAATTACTGATATGTTTGTGTGCTGGTTGCGTGACCGAAAAGGGATAACTTATAAAACCCCATTAACAATGGAGAGAGAGAGAGAGAGAGAGAGAGAGAGAGAGAGAGAGAGAGAGAGAGAGAGAGTCAAAATTCTTTATTCTATTAAAATGGCTATTACATACATTTCATTACTCATTCTTGTGTGTGTGTGTGAGAGAGAGAGAGAGAGAGAGAGAGAGAGAGAGAGAGAGAGAGAGAGAGAGAGAGAGAGAGAGAGAGAGAGAGAGAGAGACTTTAATAAAACCCGGGCCTTTCGCAATTTCCAAAAGCGCTCCTGATTGCGGAGACGTTTCCCCCGAAAGTTAAAGAAATAAGCGCGACTCCAAATAAACAGTTTACTAAGTTACTGCCACTTCAATACAGTATTAAACATGGTTACCGAGGCAGCATAAAAGAACAAAATAAAGTATCACATGAGGAACACAGATACAAAGTTTATAAAGTAGACTTTGACTGACAACTCTTGGTGTAATAGTGTATGCATTATACATAAATTTCCATCAGTGTCACATTCAAATGAAAATAGTTAAAACATCGCCCTATAATTCGTTCTGGTTTTGGAATGCAGTAAACGTTCAAATGTGGCAATGCATGGGTAAATACAGTTACTGACATTAAATTAAACACAAATGCAAAACATGCCACTTACAATGAATCATATACTTTTTACATTTCTGTTTGTATATAACCTTTTGAGCTATAATTAGAAAAATTATTTTTGTAATACTGATATATTTGATATATATATATGTGTGTGTGTGTATTATATACATATATATATATATATATATATATATATATATATATATATATATATATATATATATATATATATATATATATATATATATATATATATATATATATATATGTATATATATACAATATATAATTTATATATATATATATATATATATATATATATATATATATATATATATATATATGTATATATATACAATATATAATTTATATATATATATATATATATATCTATCTATATATATATATATATATATATATATATATCTATCTATATATATATATATATATATATATATATATATATATATATATATATATATAATGTGTTTGTGTGTGCACTGTTTACATACAAGAACAGTAGCCTACTAGCAATTATTAATTCATTTCCCTGAACCAATCGTTAAAACCTCTTTGTATGATGAGTTCTATTTAATTTTCACCATAGTCAGGTTCATTTCATCTGGCCCTTCACCAACGTAGGTTTTAGGTAGATGTGGCAGCATCGCTGGTTCTCGATTGGCTGCAATCAATGTTTCCGATGTCGTAGGCTTGCTGTGGTAAAGATGGAAAATGTTTCTACAATAATACATCTGAATTCTATATATACTGTAGAAACAACCCTCACACCTACTTATTTAGACCATAAACATGACGATAAGATAACAATACAAGCACACGAATGACGAGCTTGTGGCAAACAGCCTACTAAGGTCAAACGCAAATGCACGATGGAATTTTGTAGGTACATAAACAAAGAGTGTGAACAAAAGATATTTTAATAATGTCTTGCATGTAAATTACATGAATAGGTTAATATTCAAAGTAAGAAAAATTGTTGTCTATGCGGGTTGCCTAGGCCTTGGGGGGAGGTGAATGCAACAACCACTGCAGTACTGACTGGAATTTGGAAGGCGGGAAATTTCATTTATAACAGGGCGTGATAGCAATGTTATTGTGGTCTTCCTTCCACAATACTCTGCATATTTGAATATTTTTTCCTTAAGGATACTTCGGGACTATTTAACTAAATTACTTATCCAGCAAAAGTTTAAAATCCCATCCAGTTCCGGTCATCTTTAGCGCTAATGACGCCGTACGACATAAAAGACAACCCTAGGCATACCAATTTTGTTTATTTTTGGGCTTTGGAACGGTAAATTTTCTAATATGAAAAAATAGAGGTTACAATTAAAAAAAAAAGTACAAATGCGCCGAAGGCAATCGAGTTTACCGTACAGTGTATAATGCTGCATGAATGTCTCAGCCCCGGTCCATGAAACTTTCAGCCACGGCCCGGTGGTGTCATGTGTTGTTGGCACCTATAGCGGTGCCAGACGCACGATTATGGCTAACTTTAACCTTAAATAAAATAAAAACTACTGAGGCTAGAGGTCTGCAGTTTAGTATATTTGATGATTAGAGGGTGGATGACCAGCATACCAATTTGCAGCCCTCTAGCCTCAGTAGTTTTTAAGATCTAAGGACCGACAGAAAATGAGCGGACCTACAGACTAATAGCCGTGTCAATAGTTTTATTTTACAGAAAACTAGAAAAGTAATTTTGACCGAAAAGGAATGAATGTGCTTAAACGAGGGCCAGTTAAATAAAATACCCATTGAATCAGTGCATATAGCTTCATTGGTCCATTCTTCATGTTTTAACGGCAAACAATATTAAAGGTTATTTTTCAGTTTACGGATGTAGATATTACTTTGGTAATAATAAAGTTGTTTTTTATATACATTTAATGAAACTGTACATAGAATAAAGTTTTAATGGTAAGAAAATCTTGTCATGTGAACAGTTTTTGAGCAGAGGTCTGTGTGTGGTCTGGCTTATACTAAAGATATAAATCAATTACTGAAAGCTTATCGGTCGTTTGTCTTGATCTGAGTAGATTGCTTGATAATATCTCGGATTCCGTGTGCTTGTGTTGGTATATTATGAATACAAATCAGTTGAGTTTATGATTTATATCAGAATAGGCGACGTTTCTTTATCTATAGAAAAAATTCAAATGCCTTATTGTAGAAATAGTCTGATACTTATAACAATAAGCCAACGAAATCGGACACGTTGATCGTCAGCCAATCACGTGCTACCCATGCGCATGTGCCACATCTTCACCCGTGAGTGGACGGAAGAAATGAAACCGACTATAGTTACCTTGAAACCAAGGAGTACTAAAATTTGCCATCGTATATTTTGAAGTAAAAGGATTAAATACAAATATATAACGGTATACAATTCTCCTTGTATTTCAATAATTTGCTTGCATTTTTCTCTGTTTATTGATGTGTTAATTTACTTTTTTAATAAGTGATCTCTTTTTGCATTTCCCATTACCTTCTGTTAGTCCTTTCTAATGAATACAATACTCTTTGGAAGCTTGAATTTCAAGTCAGTGGCCCCTCTGGGCTTGTTCCATATGAATAGGGTTCATCTGAATAATGATAATAATAATAACAATTAACAAAAAACTAAAGTACTGTAACATATTTTTGTTCAAATAATTCTGGAGAACTAGTATTGACAACCCATCCACAACCGTCATGTATTGAGGATATTCTTTATAAATAAATCGTATGAACGTGCACCGTACATACAAGTAGCAAAAGAAGAAGGAAAACTGATCTATTGAGACTGAAAAGCAAAACACATTCATCTTTTCTAGGAGACAATGATTTGCTTACAAGGATAATGTAATACAGAGGAGTGTGGGAGGGAGGGAGAGAGCTGGGGCGAACCACAAGCAAATGCGTAATTTGTTATATTTCTTCTCAGAGTGTGTGTGTGTGTGTGTGTGTGAGAGAGAGAGAGAGAGAGAGAGAGAGAGAGAGAGAGAGAATCTGGTTAGAAATTATATGTATTTTACTCTGGATTTCGTCCTAAGTTTTTTTATGAATCATTACAGTACGTCATCTGACAGCCTGTTTGCGATGAAATCTGTTGAAGCATAAAATTTGATATTAATGTCTGTCATAATCTTAACTTCTACCTCAGTAGTAAATGTAAGAAGAAATTTGTAACAGAATCGTTTCTCTTGACAGATCTGTCTGTGGAAGCCTGGAAGTCTCAGCAATGGCTATCGAACGCGAGCAGTTGCATACGCCATCTACAATGACGTCATCAGTGCTTCGAGCATCACCAAGCAACAACATCTCAGGCTTAAGCACGACAAAATGTGAACGTTCCTTCGCGCTTTGTTCCTCAATAAACAACAAAATCTCTTTCAATGAAAAACTAAATATGGCAATTTTAATACAGTTCAAATGAAAGTCAAAAGGCTACACAAGAACAGTATTGTATGAAAATTTCATTATTGATGGAAATAAAAAATAATTACATCTTTTCTACATGCCTTATTCGGCCGTTAACGAAATGCAGTGACACTGCTGAAATGCACTTTGAGGAGCAGTTAGCAGGCAATATTTAGAGAATAATGATACGTCAAAGACTTTCTCATCTCCTCTGATGGTAAATTCTGTGATTATTAATATTTTGATTATTAATATTTTACTTGTTGATGAGACCTAAAATGTAGTGAATAACGACAGTCGATTCAAAACTATCCATACTGGAGCTCAGTGACTCAAAACATTTATCTGTGAAAAATATCGTATCTGAAAATCACACAAAATATCTGCAATCCCTGAAGAAAGGTTGACCCTTACCATAACATAAAGTAATTGTTGGAAATCTATCTATCCTGGAATAGCAGATTACATTCAGCGGATTCGCAATGAACTTACAACCCTACTCCATAACAGAAATCGATACAACGCCTTTTAAGACGTACGACGAACTGAGCTCTAACAGTAGTCAGAAGGCAAGGGCTGGTAGCCATGGAATGATACCAAACTATGGAAGTTCTTCCAGTTCCGTCGGTTCTCGCATTCCAAGCAATAAATGCACTTCCTCCTCTTCTTCTGGTCCCTGCAATCACACCACCGCGGACGTCTTCCCATCCAGCCACCATCCGACTAAGGGCCTCTTCCATCCGAAAGACGTCTCTTACTGGAACCCGGATATCAACCGTCCGTTCTGGAAACTCGATGTCGGTGCACCCGGCTGGAACGTCACGGACCATCGACCCTGGAACGGCGCCGGAAACGAAACAAGCTGAACTTTCCTTTGACGCGTCCTGAACACCACCACTCACTTAGACAAACATTTTCCTGCTGGGGAAAACATTTCTCCAGTTGGGGAAAACATCGCTCACAGTAACGTGACTGTCACTGACGCAGGGGGCTTTGATGGGATTGATGAGTGGAGTACAGGGCTCTTGGCTGTTACCGGAATCTCTCTCTACACATTAGCCCTCTGCACAGCCGTTGGCAACGCTCTGGTCATTCACGCGATCAGAACGGAAAAGAGACTGCAGACGGTGAGTAGATAGTCCTTTTCAGCTCTTTGAACTCTGAGATTAAAAACTAAGAGAATGCAAAACTTTCTACCGAAACTATTTCATTTTCATTCAGTACTAAATAGCCACCCAAAATTCCCATTTGGTTACCTTGCAATGACTGAAGGAAATTCTGAGAACTTTTATGATCAAAACAATGTTTACTTGTACCCTTTCTTTGAAATTGTTAACCAGAATAAACAAGACATCTTAACGATTGCACAACATAAATGAACACGTTAAAAATAAGCCTTAAAGGTTAAACCCTAATTTCACGTACTTATAGCAGAATATTGAGAATTTGTGTCCGAAAAACGCCATGTCAACTATTTCTTACATGTGGTCAATTATTCGATTTTATCTTCAAAATGTACAAACAAACAAATTAACTAACAGACGAACAACTGTGACCTCTCATTGTTTCCTGAGAAACTGCAATATTTTCTTTCTTCAAGTTGATTTTTAACGAACGCCAACATCAATATCAGCCTCGATCCCTGCCGGGTATCTATGGTAAGCTGAAATGGTCCCCATGGTTCTAAAGACCGAGTGTTGACATGTCAGCTGTGGTGGCATCTGTGTTATCTATATAATTCTGTCTAATGACAGAAAAGCTTCACTTACCGTAATTAACACAAAATTCTTATGCTCTCTTGCAGCCTCTCTTCTGCTGAACACCACCTGTCATATTCTCTCCTTAGGGTCACGAACTAAAAGTTTCATGTCATGCAGCTAAACAAATTATTCTTCATGCCCCTGCCTATTTCCTTGCTTCAACTATTGTCCTTAAAATTCATAAATTATTTGTTACTTATCGTATAAGTTATACTGTTATTTTATTTTCCTTTATTCTCTTTTATAGAATATTCTTTACGTCTCAATTTCTTATTCCGTTGTAGGATACTTTCGTCATTAGGGCCGAAGAGTTAGTAGTATTTAAGTTTGCCAACGGCTATATCTCTTTATTGTACATGACTTCCTGCTAAGGGCCTATGCATCAACACCTACAGATATATTAAGGTTCTCCATACTAGAAGGCTAAACTCCTTCAAGACTGTTTGTGGTGTTTACGAAGCTCGCAGCTTCCCAAGTACTTCGCAGGTTACAATGCTTATGATTAATTACAATGTATTTCATTTCTTTGACGCTCTTCTATTCTCAACTCTGTTAGAGGTCTTTATGCATTTGTTCGTCCACCACCGATATCCTCTGGTTTGGGCATACACTGATCACATTATAAATATAAATATATATAATATATATATATATATATATATATATATATATATATATATAATATATATATATATATATATATATGTATGTATATATATATATATATATATATATATATATATATATTACATCACATGTATAAAAATTGCCATTAGGTATGAGTTGTTCATGCAAAGAAATTCAGTTTATCCAGATGCCTTTTATTCCAGGTATCGAATTTGTTCATCATGAGTCTGGCAGCTGCTGACCTTACAGTTGGAGTGATTGTCATGCCTATATCAGCTGCCTATGCTATGATGGGTGAGAAGCGACAAAAGTTATCTTTCGTTCTTTTGACGAGCACGTTAAATACTTACTATGTTGTGACTGGTTGATTGGTGTGCTTCTGTGATTAGGTAAATGTTCGTATCTAGTATTTCTGTAGCAATACTTTTTCGCTTTGTCTTACTTTCGAGTAGCTCTTGCTTCTATTTATGTGCGGATGTTGAAATGGTTCGTGTACTTAGCGAATCTTCAGTGAGAGCATTTGTAATGTTCTTTTGTACTTTCAAACAAAGCTTAATGTGTTTAGTAGGTTCTGATGCAATGCTAATTTTGTTTCTTTTGTTATTATTTTCGCCAATACAGTTATCATTCTTTAAAGATGCTGCTTCTTTACAAAGATCACTAACAATCAGACAAACTCCTAAAGGTTACTGATCATTATACGACAGTTCAAATAGCAACGTGTTAAAGCTTCACATCAAATGGCATCTTGCCAAGATAATTTTGTTTCAGATTACGAAACGCAAGTTTAATAACTTCAATATATATTTTCTTCGTCAAAGTAAAATTGAAATACAGAGGGAAACCTGGTGATGTGATTATGATGTGTTCCATTTTATACACAACTGTGGCAACAGAACATAACGAAGATAAGAGCTGCAAACAAAAACTGATTAAAATATTTTGAAATGTTTAAACTATTTACAGAACAGTGCAGTGAACAGAGCACACATTACATGACATTTCTTAAGGAATAAACCTTTCCGAGGCAGGGGAAGGGGCGTAAGAATGCGTTCGCTTCTCTTGATGCTAATGACAGGTTAAATCCTTTGAAAAAGACGACACAGTGAGCCGATCGCAAAACGTTCTCCATAGATATATTCCGGGTGAATGATTTAAAACCATCATTTGGTATATGGTAGCAAAGGAAATAGGCGGTTCTGGAAAATAATGGCTTATAGAGATGCCTTCGAAGTTTCCAGAGGAAAACAATGTTTATATACACCAGGTGATAACGAAAATGATGCCTAGCAGAATTGCTTTTGATGTCCAGCGAGCAGGTGAGTGTAAAGAGGGCGAAAGGAGACGAGCGTAGCGTACAATAATCCCACCACACAACTAAGTCACTGTACTGTATATCAGTCACAGCTGTGCACGGTACAATACAAATTCATATATGCTTTGCACTTTATTGTTACTGAATATCCATTTGCAAAGTATTATTTTCGTATTTTGCTAAATTCAATTAATCGTTCTGACGTTTCTTCCTCTTTTGCTTTTGCAAACATATTGCAGTAAAGCAAAACTATTCTGCTACAACGTAACACCTGAATCAGTATCTTAGTATTCAAACTCATCAAAGAAAAATCTCTTAATACAAATCTGATCACCGAGGGCTAGCGTAAAAGCATACGAAAAATATAACTAAAGGTAAAACTTATTCATTGTATTGGAATGCAAAAATATATATTGAAACAGAAAAGACATATTACATATTGTTTCTCATAAGGATTATTCCGCATAACGAAATCCTATAAGCTGTAAAAATAGCTTAAAATTTGCATTTATTGTGGATTTTTTTTACTTATTCAACAGCAAGAAATATAAAACAAAACTGGAATAAATCCTAAGTATATCAGTCAAAGCAGATGATTAAACACAAAAAATATATATATAGAATTGGAAAAAAGTTTATAATTTTATGTCAATTATTTTAAATTACAGTTTCTAATCTTCTTGTCTCCAACTCTGATGATTCCTCTGGACTGAGCCCGGCCTTAATTCTTGCCTCACTGTCTGGAATCCCAGCTTCAAACTAAATAAGTCAGCGCGATAAAACCCTTTTTTCAGCTTCAGACGCCTCACTGAATATGAGTTTCGCTTTTCGTGATAGAAATCTGATGCTCATGAAAACGATTTTGGCACAGGTTATTTTCAAAAGAGCCTTGGCGAAATTATTTAAGGTCGAAGTGGAATTCTGGCAAAGTCTCATTATTTCATAGCATGAATTATTTCCACGGGGTTTCATAAATACAATGAAGTGCATCAGTACAGTACTTGTCATTCTCTCTATAATGTGGCATCTAATTACTGTTAATTCTCAAGTTTTTGCAATCCTAGATTGCAAATAGTTAAGTATAAATTTCTTCTTTCAGTGAATGTAAATTACTGTTGATCAGCAATTTTCGTGCATGTTTTGGGTCTTGTCTTGTTTTATACTGAATTCTTTCTTTGTCTTCCTGTTCTCTTCATGTGGTACCACAGTAGTTAACATCCCTGCTTTTAATTTCCTTTATCTGGAGAATAATCTTGCTGTATATTACGTAACTGTTACTAATTTTACTATTTTTTCGTTATAATCTACCTATTGTATCTTTCTGAATTCTGATAATCAATACATTATTTCCCATTTTGTTATGGTCTTATCAATAATAATTAATTTAACTTACTTCTCTAATGGGCACTACATTTTGCCTATAGTCATTTAAGTCTTGCTCATTTGATAAGTCATGGTAAGCTGACTGAACAAAAGCATGGTGTCAATATGATCTACTGGTCACTTCTCCCAGATATATATGAATTATCAATAGCCACAATGACCTCTAAATTTTTGGATAACTTTTCACTGCCAGCACTGATCCCATATGAGCAGATGAAGATTCGCTTCCTTCACGAATGGCGCTTAAACCTACGCGTGATACTAAACTAGCAGTACTCTCTCTCTTACTAACGCAAGTGAGTTTTATCCCACTACTGTAAGAAAGAGAATCTTCATCTATCTCACCTGGATTCAAGGCTTGCAGTGAAATGCATATCTAAAAAGTATGAGGAAATCAAGCGGTTATGGGGGCTAGAACGGTCATCCGTTAGTCGACTTCCATTCCTAGCCTGCCAGCCTAATGTACAGTATTTCAAGACTTATGTATAGGTACTAGGAATCAACATGAATTATTGAATATGAATGATGTAATAACCCTATTTCTGAAGATACTGAACAGCTGGCTGCCCTTGTACTTGACCTGTGTATCAATAAGCAAACTATCTCAGTCCTGTATGGATATACCGAGCTAGCTTTTTCCATAACTGGCAGAACACTTCCAAACTATATGTTATTAAAGTATAAAACTTGTATATTCACATCATAGTTTGTGCCTGTTATCTGTGGTTTCGATACTGGACCATTTCAAACTGTCACACTTAACCTTGTCTCATAGCAATATGCCACTAGACTCCTCGAAAGAACTACAACCAAATATACAAGTATTTCTCCTAATGTTTAAAATACGGATATTTTATACTTGAAAATGTTTTCGGGAAATATCCTCCAAGCATTTTCTCTAGCACGTCGATAACTAGGGATCGGTTATAAATGCAAATATTTAAAATGGCGAGCCCTCGCTTCCTAGTTGCCTAATAATTTGTCATAATTTTTCGTTTTGAGTATTATGCAATTCCTTGATCTATTTACCTACCCAGTATTTATTTTTCTCAGAATATTACCCGCTTCATGATGCGCCAGCTGTATCAGATTGGTTGTATTTTGTGGCCGTAATCGTTATATATAATAAATATGGTGAGATCATGGTATTCTGTAAAGCCTTATCTGTCGTTGTCTATATTTTCCTCGTTTTCTTTTTTATTCCATTTTGTTTACAGAGACACACGATTTTACTTTTTGTAACAAAATGAATGGCACTGAATACAGTGACAGTGAAAAGAATAAGGCAGCTTTGCTACTCTTTTTGAAAGCATATCTTTATTCTATTAACCTCGTAGAAAACACAAACAGCCTTCTTAATTTAAAAAAAACTATATTCAGTTGTCTTTCTAATGCCATCAGACTTAGTTCTACCAACTGGAATGAATATACATTATAATAATTATTCATAAAAATCTGTTATAACTTTCTGTTCCTTGTTATAACAGATTAAACGTGATTCCCTGCTATGGAGATACAGTCTTAAACAAAATAGAAACTGAACCAGATTAAATAAAATTTTATAACTATTTGTTAAATTATTCAAAGTCGAATGGACATCATATTAACACATAAATCATAAATATAAAATTGACGTTATTTTAGGTTTTTCAAATCACTTAAAAACTTTTACATTAAACGTTTCTGTTTTACAGGTAACTGGAAACTGGGCTTGCCTGTATGTCAGTTCTGGCTAGCCGCCGACTACACTGCATCAACAGCTTCCATCTTCAACTTGGTGATTTTATCGCTGGACCGATATTGGTCCATAACAGCTCCTTTACGTTATTTAAGAAGAAGAACAAGAAGAAGAGCATGGGTCATGATAGGAGCTTCTTGGGCGGCAGCAATGGCTTGGTTAGTTCCAGTGCTAGCATGGCATCATCTTGCACTGGACGGCATTCGTCATCAACCCGAACACGTCTGTGAAACAGAGTTCACCAACAATGTACCATTTAAAGCAGTCACCGCTGCACTCAACTTCTATCTTCCATCAGCTCTTATGCTGTACCTCTACTGCCGAATTTTCCGAGAAATACAAACACGGCAAGCTCTTGGGAGAGTTAATTTTTCCAGCCACGATGTACCAAACGACTCCTGCAGTGAGGTGGAACGAGTACAGAGACACATTCATGGTTCAAAGAATTCTCAGCCACATGATATCCCTACGATTACCACAACGGCTGAACGAAGTCAGTTTCGAAGTCTTACCATAGTCACTCCTGGAAGACATGACTGTTCTCATTTTTCAGGTGTGACAGTTAGTGTTGAGTATCTTCCAGAGGATTCTGGACAGAGTTCTCCAACTCTTAATCACCAGTATCCAAACCAGCAAAGTTTACAAACACAGCAACAGTCTCAGCAACAGCAGCAACTACTACAACAGCAGCAACTTCGACGTCAAAATACAAATAGGTTAAGTCCCCATCATAATCACATCCACTGCTATCAAAGTACTACAAGGCCTCATTCCTCATGGGATCCATCCAATGATTCCAATAAGTGGAGGTGTAGCTGGCGCCTTAGCAGTATGTCAAGAACACAAGGAAGTGGAGGAGGTGAAGGAGGTATCACCCCAGGACATGCATCCTCCAGCGAAGCTAGCACCAATGGAACTGGCAAGAAAAGGTCTATGGGATGTGCAAACAGTAATGCAGCTACTGCTGGTCGTCGTATGGAAGGTGTGAACTTGGCCAAGGAGCGCAAAGCAGCACGTCAACTAGGAGTGATTGTAGGAGCATTTATGGCCTGCTGGGTTCCTTATTTCACACTGTTTCCCATCATGGCCCTCTGCGATAACTGTGTGCCTCCTCAAGCACACACAGCAACTATATGGTTGGGATACTTGAATTCTACTCTCAACCCAGTCCTATATCCTCTCTGCAACCACAACTTTCGAAGGGCATTTGCTAGAATGCTGCGACTTCCTTTGCGCAAACCTCACAACCAAGCAAATGCACACAGAGTGGCTACTATTACTATTGGTCACTGACACCAGACATCTAGGTATCTTGCAATATACTAATATACAGGGAACAAAGTAGGATAAGTGATGAAACATATTGATTTAATAACTCATCATATGTATATACATATATGTTTATAATATGAGTAGTTTTCTCCATATGTAGAACCTTCTTGTTTACAACAGCTTTTAATAACTGTATGTAAAAGTTTATATACGATGAAATACCCATATCACAGAATGGTCAAGGTGCTACCAATCTATCTATTATGTCTGAACAAATTATATTACAAGGTTATGGCTGTATGCTAATCAGTAATGATCCTATCAGTCTTTTAACATTCCATTAACAAAATGTAATAATCCTATTAGCATATCCACTTCCACTCAATTTGACTAGGTCCTGTAGTGATTTTAGAGCATTCCTAAACTAATTGATGTAATACAATTCCTGACAATAAGACAACCAAACCCAACGGGGTTCATGAACTTAAAGATTTTCAAACTTAAACAGCATTTTATCATGAATCTGATTACTCCTTTTACTCAATGGTTATCATAAAAAAAATCCATCATAACAAAAGTCTCCGTGAGAAGTTGAATCTTCATAGAACTGTCTTAAATATCACTCTTAACGCTTAATGTGGGAGATCTAAGATAGGCAGTTCAACATGTGAAGGTCTAAATGGCAGTTTCAAACTGAGTTAAGATGCCGAGTTGAAAATGAGCGCTCTACCAGACTGTGAATGTGAGTGAGAATAAACATTTTATGTTTCCTGTACATAATTTTTTTACAAAGATCCAAGACAAGCTGAGCATCTCGTCCTATGAAGTGACGTCAAAATCCAGACCTAGAAATCAGTGGGATCTGACCTAAATATACGGTTTTGAAAGTAATTTTACTATGAAAATTTATATGAAGGGAATTCACGTAACCTAGAGGTTGTTTGTTTCTAAAGGAAATCACATGACATATCACCTCGAGTTATTCCTCCAAGCAATCTCGCAGTACCAGAAAGAGCAAGGACAATGAGATGGCTCTTCTTGTCTGATCTTTAATTCTCATAAAACAGAAATAATGAAACTATGACAAGACCAGTACAACCAGTGTATTAAAACCTATATTTTATGTAATCAATCATAAATAAGTATTGGATATTGTGTTGAAGTAGAGCAGTTGCTTATTTCTACCCATGCTCACTGCGATTACCTCTTCATTTTTCATGAGACACCTAGACATCTGTTACGTTTCTAATTTTCGTTCGAGGTATGGAACCCCGGCTTCTTTCCATCAAATTCGGTTGTTTCAGTGATACTCTTTATTGTGATTAGTATTATTATTCACGATGCACTCATTTCCATTTGTGACAAGCTAAAAAGGGTCGTTAAAATATTGGTCGAAATAACATACGATAGCAAAAAGTAGAGGATATTTCCTGAACGAATACTACCATTCTCATTCCATGAAACTTGGAATCTACTTAATTAAAAGTTTGAGTCTTCTGTCAGCCAGTCATCTCTTCCAAAGCATAATTCTCTCTCTCTCTCTCTCTCTCTCTCTCTCTCTCTCTCTCTCTCTCTCTCTCTGATATAAATGTGTGTATGCATACGATCCCAACGTAGTTGATCCTGAAAAAATGACAGGCAGTTATTCATTATACTGTTCTCCCAAGAAAAGCAAAACGAAGAGCGCATAACTCTGAAAATCTGCTCATCCAACTGTACCTAAGGCGACTGCATGATTAGAAAATTGTCTTAGCAAAATAGTCTGCGTGTTCCATTTTTAAATGTTATTTTTTCTGCAACCATTATGCTAACCAGGGCAATTATCATATGAAAACTGCACATACGTAGAAATTAAGACAACTGAGTTTATATCGTTGTAATTCCGAATGAAATACTTTCTTCCATATTAGAGATATAGTGCACATACTCACTTACATAAAAATTAGGCTTATTTTCTACCTTGAGAAAGCTGAATATTTTAATATATAATATGGAGAAAGCAGCCTCCACTCACTGTTTAACTGTTGTTGACTGTTAAAACACCACAACATTTGTTTTTAATTTTTGCCTTTCATTTATAGCATCTTTTCTTCAAGGAAAAAAATATGAGCAACAAACGAAGAATAAAATATAGATCTTAAAAATAGCAAATGATTGCAATATTGACTATCGATGTCGGTTGCTCAGGATAATTGTTCCTTATTGGGATGATGATTCTCTTGACATATCTGTGCCAAATGACTCCCATTCAGCAACAACAACAAAAAAGGACGAGGGGGTGACAAGCAGGAGGGGGAAGAAGAAGGAGGAAGATTAGAAAACCGAGGCATAAAAATGGATGATTGTCAATTTGTTCGTTATTTGTTTTGAATTTTCATCTTTACACCGTGGAACACTTAACTGAAATTTGTTACTAGAAAGCATTGCCACGTCTAATTTACAGTTTGGAATGTAGAAAACAGTGCCCGATCTTGACCAGTCTCTTTATATTCGCAAACGATTTATTCTCAGTTTTGCATTCCAAGATGGAAAGCTCTATAATATTGAAGGACACTTTTAAAACGATACTTAATTAAGTCTTACACGATTATTCATAATATATTACTCAAGGAATTCATCTACTTATCAGGACGAAATTCGCTGGTTTCTGGTAAAACAGAAAACAAAAAAATACGACAAAAAGAAAAATTAATACATTTTTTCATGCACATCATTTTGTAAGTATATATAAGCATACTATATCAGCATATTATGTATGCATACACGCATTCATGTCCATGTTTACATCTCTACGTACTGCTATATGTATACCAGAGTGAGATAATATAAGTGGTGATAATTTTCACAAAACTTAAAACCTTGTTTATATACAAAGCAATTTTACTCATGTCTCCTACTGCGTGAAAGCATGTTCGAAAAGATGGGGTATATTTACCAGTCTTACAATAAACCAAAACATTATCAGCAGAGAAGGAAAATGCTTAACCTCTAACTTTCAAAAGAGACGAGAAGTGAATCAAACTCATTGAAAGTTTACAACTGATTCTGCCATGGGTGAATATATAGCAAGAGGTTTTAACCAATTTTAGAGACCAGATGTATTTATTGGTGAAAAAAAATGTCCGAAGCAACAAGAGAGACTTTGATAATGAAGGACATTTTTCCACAGAGTATCTAATAGTAAAATACAATTTAATAATCAATTCCCTGATGAAATATGTTTCCTTAGAAAATATATTATGATTATATACATCGCTCCAGAAAACAAATGACTCCAAATCGTAGCTGGGAAAGCGTTTGGCATGAAGAGCCTAGGAACCATTTGACGATCAGAAAACACTCTGCCCTACAGAGTAGTAATCGTTACGTAAGAGTTATAAAGGATGTAAAAAGTAATTAGCCACAAAATCATTTGTTCTCGTAAAGCAACCCCACAGAATTATCCATACGCACAAAATGTCGACAGGTGTGAAAACCTTCGCAATCAATAACTTTTATAATGCCACCTTAGTTAAGCTTAGGCACAAAGTATTTACTCATGTTCATTTCTTAAATATCGTAGTTCTGGATGACAATAGGATAGTAAAAAGTTGCATCTAAAAACGATTCTTGATAACATTGCAAATATACACAGTATACAGAGATTTAGACCTTAGAAAGAATTATTACACTGCATATATTTCTACTTTTTCTACGAATAAGGAAGTTGTTTTATTAGACCAGGATGACAAGGAATCTGTCAACAGATTATGAGCAAATGTCTAAAATAGTTATTTTTTCTAATACTTTAAACTTTGTTACAATGCTTTTTTGGTAACAGAATGCACAAGGATTAATTTCCACACTGAAAGGAAAAATTAATCATTCCTATTTGCCGCATATCGTACTTCACGCGACTATTCCATGTTTCAAAGAAAAGTCATATCTATCCTTTCTACCATATTTGCTGCTTACACCACCCATCTGATTTTGAAGGACAACAGCAGTTACCCTAGCACTGCTATCACAGAACTCATTCATCGTTATTTCATTCACTTTATAGGTTTGACAGCGTTCAACAAAGTCTGACCTACGTGGAAAAAACTGCCTTCTAAACACAAAATCGGTGACCAATCTTTGAACATGCAAGACGAAGAAATCTTTGAGACAGATTCACTATAGAAATGGCCTCCAACGATAACAAGATCAACTTTCTCATCTTTCATATGGGACTACGTAAGGTTCGCAGAACAGTCTCTCACAAACAGTAAAACAATTTATGACCCTATTAGCACCCCTCTGCCCGCACGCGCGTTCATTACCATATCATCCCCAAAATCTTTCCTGACCACCGCCAAGTTGTATGTAGTGTGGAACAATCCAGCATCCCGTGACTCTTCTAAGCTCAGTGTGCAACCCTGTGATCATTGACACCATTGTTATTAAATAAAAAAGATACATACATTGCTTACAAGTTTCATTAACCTTATATATATATACTTATGTATTGTAACTAGGTAATACAAAACTCACAAAACTCACAAACACACACACACACACACACACACACACACACATATATATATATATATATATATATATATATATATATATATATATATATATATATATATATATATATATATATATATACCTTACTAGTCAGGTAAACGACCATACCTAATGCGCCACCAAAAAAGAATCCCCAGTTGACAAGTGCTTTTGGCAGAAGCACTTAACAGTTATGATTATCTTTTTATAATTGATATGTACTTCTGCGCCGACCAGGATTCGATCCGTGGCATAGTTAGAAACAATGATAGATAGCCCTGTAGTTAGAGTTGCTGTCTATCGTTGGTTCGAATTCTGGCCAGTGCAGAGGCACTTATCAATCTTAATTCCCCGTAGAGCGACGCCCAAGGTATATCGAACTCGAAATATAAATATATATATATATATTATATATATATATATATATATATATATATATATATATATATATATATATATATATAATGTATATATATATACATATCTATATATATGAGCCTACTGCCTTCTGGACATGGTAAATATCTAAATTGGATATACTACTCTGGTATACAAGAACCTAATATATTTGAGTGGGCTTACGCAAGACTCAAAGATATTGTACTGATGATATTCTATTAGCCGGTTACAGGCATAATCTGATACTTCATTAATCTAGTGCAGTGGTCTTCAAACTTTTTAAGACCGTGGCCCACTTTAGGTTTCCCAATATTCATGGCCTACTGCCTTCAGATTTAGCATATAAATTATCTTCATAATAAAACATACGGTACCAGGTACTTAAGGAACTTGTTTACATTTTCTTAATATGTTCAAACAGAATTTTCATAAATGCATTATATGGTAAATGCATCTAAGAATTTTCATGATATTTAAATTTAATAACCCAGAAATCAATGACTGAACTTTGATTATTGTAAATAAAATTCATGTACTGAACCTTACGGCTTGAAACATGGCCAAAAGATAAACATAAAACACAACTTCTCTGCTGTTCATGGTAACCACTGGCTCAGGTTAGGCAGCTAATAAGATGGATGTCCTTGTTTCATATCTACAAGTTTATCAAATCGGGGATAATTGTGGACAAGACACATTGCATGTCATCCTCCACCTCTAAGCGGTTTCTTGCTTTTGTTTTGATTTGAAGCAAGGGAAAAAGCCTGATTCGCATAAGTGAGTGGAGGAGAAAGGTAGAAGTGTTTTCAGTGCACGCTACCAATTCTAGGTATGATGCATACTCGAGCCCAGAATTCCTGTACGAAGAGCTCTTTTTGCAAACACTTTACACCGGAATCAAATTTCATTTCAAGTATTCATCTTGGTCAGGGTCTGGCACAGAATCTGGCTCAATATTAAATGGATCTGCTATAAATGACAGCTCTATGGATTCAAGATCAGGAGAGTATCTGGAAAATTCTTGACCCTAATTTTGAAGGTGGTTGATTATTTCATTTTGAAGACAAGGATCTAGTTCTTTTTCACCTTCAACAACTTCTCACAAAAATTCTCAAACATTGCAAAATTACCAGCATTAATTTTCCTAACCCAGTTCTGGATCTTAGCAATGAAGGCACGCAATGAATCAACAAAATGAGTTACAGTTTTGTCTTTACACTTTTTAGATCTTTATTTCTTTTGTTTTTATTGTATTCTCTTATTTTTTTATATAGTTAATTTTTTATTGTAATCTAGTTAAATGTCCATGGCCCACCTGAAAACTTCCTGTGGGCCATTAAGATCGCTGATCTAGTGCATAAACTGTCATGATATTTCATTATACTTATATTACAATAATCATAACAAGAGCACAGATATAATTTCATACTTGAAATATTACTAACTGGCATAAAGCTTGGCCTTTCACAATGTCATCACTTTATAAAATGCCATCCAACATTGCTTCTCAGTATGAGAAATGACCTTCAGTGTCAATGATCATTTTGGAAAAGAGCATTCCGCCTTATTCACATGCGATTCAAGAACATGATTGGAAAATTACTGTCATTTTATAGACGGCTTCAACATTACCAGTCGCTGCGAAGGATGGATTTTAACTGGATAGATTTTAATATTGCAGATCACGCTCTGTTATGACAATCTATATAACTAAGTACCACTAGATATGGTTCTAGAAAGTAATCAAAGATTTTGTGATACTACAACTAGAGGGTTAATATCAACCTTCGAAGAATGACTTTCGAATAATTGTTTTCTAATTTCCCCTACCTATTTCACTGACTGATATGAATAAAGACAGACACGAAAGCCAATTTATAAAAAAAAATTTACCATTCAATCAAACTTTGAATAATGTAACGCTTACCCTGCATGGGTCAACCAAAAAAAAATAACAAAAAGTTAGCCTGTTACTGGATTGCAGGGGAAATTACGAGACATACGCACTTATGTAACCGCGAGCACATGCAACGACGAATACGAACTGAGATGTGAAATGTTCGTATTCACGAAAACTACCTCACACTTTCATTTCACCTGACAGTAAAACTGTTCTGGAACAGCAATTCTTTAGGTTTCAAGAATTAAACAAGTAAAGAATGCGCCGAACTTTCTTCGGCGCAATCGAGTTTTCTGTACAGCTTATAATCAAGGCCACCGAAAATAGATCTATCTTTCGGTGATCTCTGTATAATGCTGTATGAGCCGCAGCCCATGAAACCTTAACCACGGCCCGGTGGTGGCCTGGCCTGTATCGTTGCCAGACGGACGATTATGATTAACTTTAATCTTAAGTAAAATAAAAACCAGAGAGGCTAGAGTGCTGCAATTTGGTACGTTTGACGATTGGAGGGTGGATGATCAACATACCAATTTGCAGCCTTCTAGCCTCAGTAGTTCATAAGACCTGAGGGCGGAGAGAAAAAGTGCGGCTAGAAAAAATTCCGGACGAACAGACCAAGCCGGCACAATAGTTTTCTTTTCAGAAAACTAAAACAAAAAAGATCCAAGTCAAGGAGCCTGTAGTTGTAAAACACACACACACATATTTATGCGCGCGCGTGTGTGTGTGTGTGTGTGTGTAAGTGAGGCACAAAAGTAGAACCCCAGAAAATACTAGATAACAGAGCACACTGACAAGGGAAGCACACAGCCGCACTATATCACTGAACAGACAAGACAAATAAACTTGTGTACAGTGAACTTAAGATTCACATATTCAAAACACAAATGGAAATAAGAAAAAATAAGATAATTAAGGTACGTCAAATTGCTAGTTGCGAGCATCGGGATTAAAGCAGTCATGAGAAATTTCAAAGGAAAACTATTTCAAAGGCTAAGAAAAAGGGCCTAAATGCCATCATCTTACGAAGTGAACAAAACTGGAAAATTATAGAAAACGCCGAAAGTCAACAATTTAACCCACATAAAGAAAGTCAACAATTTAACCCACATAAAGAAAATGTGTGAATGGCTTTTACTTTTTAATGAATACAGA
The DNA here is from genome assembly GCF_040412425.1 of Macrobrachium rosenbergii. Taxonomy (NCBI): domain Eukaryota; kingdom Metazoa; phylum Arthropoda; class Malacostraca; order Decapoda; family Palaemonidae; genus Macrobrachium; species Macrobrachium rosenbergii. The sequence goes on along the minus strand of NC_089772.1, from coordinate 2,864,929 downwards.
TTCGCATCTTGAATAAAGGAAACCCACGGGAGGTATTGAAGGTACGAAGAAAAGAGAAATTACTTATTCCAAGATCTATAAATTACATACGTTGTATATAATAAGCCTGTCTCTTCAGAGCAAATCCTAAATTATTTGCAAAATAAGAAAAAAAGTGAGAGAATATGAAAATTTAAAACTAAACAGACTAATTTAGATTTATGAACTAGGTTACCAACAGAACAGGTTTCAAATGAGTTCTAAGAGACCAACGGAGGCGTGCCTTTCTAAATCTATAAAAGTATTCAAAAGCCATGCTGAATAAGTCTCTGTAGGGAAAATTAGTAACGAACAGGAGAAAAAATATTCATTTACAGAAACTGATACGTACTGCATTATTCTTAAAAGTTAACTAAACCATAGATGGCACTAATCTCGGAGACGAAGAGGTTTAGCTTCCATTTAAAATAAGGTAATTTTAAGTGCCCAGTGCGTGACGATTACGATAAAATATCCAATTACCAATATCGCAAGTCTTGCTTGTCTTGGCTGGGAACTATCTGGATACTGTTATGCACTTTCAAATATGAACATTTTACCATTCATCTTGGAGTTACCATACGTAAAAGATGCAGGGAACTTGGGAGATATTTCAAAAGACTGTTTCAGCTTAGGATATGTAAGTCAGGAGCAGACAAATATGCAGGTGTACTAAACGGGAATTACAAATGATGAATAAGAGTGATATAAATTAACCTTCGAATTTGCATTTATTAAAAGTAAAAAAAAAAAAAAAATAGGGCAAGACACGTGCGTTTTGCCACATTCTTTTACGGTTTGTGGATCCTGAGAGAAGCAGGTGGGCATTTGGAAATAATTTCTCTACTGAGTTTTTGAGAAATGCAGAAAATTGTTATGCTTCTATAAATAAACAAATCAAAACTATCAAGAGCGCTTAGAAAATGACTGTCACTGAAACGTAGATGAATCATCCCACCCAAAGACACCGATATTTCTATCAACCACGACAAGTACGCAGTTAAAATAACCTTGAAGTCTTGAATTACGTGATAATTTAGTAATATATTTCATACTTCGTCGCATTTTTTGATATTCTCATTTTATGGGGGTTATTTCAATTACATAATAAAAACAGCGGCATTTCTTATGTAACCATCGGCGTTGGTTAAGCGCAATTTTGCGATGTCTAGCCCAACAAGTTAAACTACGTGTGAAAGTAACTAAAAGTTGAGTAACATGAATACATTTTAAACATCTCCCTTGCTTTTAAACTCTCCTAAAGACACTGTGTGATATATATGTTTTAATATGACAGGTTTACAGGAGTGTACAGTCTTCAATCGGCAGAGTAATGGGATTTCACTAGTTTCAGAAAACGAGATCATTTTCTTTTTCCATTCTGTTACGTTATTTTTTCGGCAATTTACAGTAGAGGATAAACAACGAAGCAAAGTATCTCATTGGCATGAAAACTTAATACATTGTTAAAAAACATTATTTTAATCTTAGGAAACCATTTTTCTTTTAGAACTTTGTACTCCTGTCCCCGGATATAGAGCATGCAATCACTTTGTTAAAAGATGGCAACACTAGTATATATACCTATAATTCACTGTTTAGACACTATATATATATATATATATATATATATATATATATATATATATATATATATATATATATATATATATATATATATATATATATATATATATATATATGTATATGTATATATATATATATATATATATATATATATATATATATATATATATATATATATATATATATATATATATATATGAATGTCTTTTCCTGTAATACTACAGTGTAATATGAAAATAAGAAGGCCCATAAAACACTATTTAAACGTTGAAACCATATATTTCGGGCACTTGTTTCTGTGCCCCTGTTCACTGGTAGAATATGGACAGGTGGAAAGTTACAATGGTATATATACAAAAACATGAAGGTGTGGCCTTAGGCCTCCGATGTTATGGAGGTGGCGTTTCTTAAGAAGGAGGAGAATGACCAAATTCCCTAGTGGTTTTTGGCCTCATTAGCTCCCGTTTGGCGATGGATCTGGCGGTCGCGTTTCTTGGGTCATCTTCAGGAGGGGTTTGAGGATTAAGGTGTCGATGGCGTCCGATTTCCAATGTCCTCCTGACAGG
>NC_089772.1:2857758-2860258 GCF_040412425.1 Macrobrachium rosenbergii | reverse complement strand
ACATACCAAATTGCAGCCCTCTAGCCTCAGTAGTTCTTATTTTATTTAAGGTTAAAGTTTGCCATAATCGTGCATCTGGCAACGCAACAACACAGGCCACCACGGCCGGGTGGAAGTTTCATGGGCCACGGCTCATACAGCATTATACCGAGACCATCGAAAGATATAGCTATCTTCGGTTGCCTCGATTATACGCTTTACAGAAAACTCGATTGAGCCGAAGAAACTTCGGCGCATTTTTACTTCTTTCGCCCTTTTCATGATGTCAAAGTGAAAAGTAACGTACTTACTAATCTGTTTTTTTTGAGCATATCGTGTGTGTGTGATCCATGTTTTTTAGATAGAGTTAAATTTTCTAGTTTCAAGTTTTCATAAATTGTGTTACCCCAAATATCTCATAGAGAATTTTCTCTCTAGAGCTAGGAGGATGTATTATCACCCAAGGGAAAGACCTGAACAACCGATATTTCAGAAATCACTTTCACTCCCTTTCAACAACGAGCTTAAATATATTTCGCAAAAATTAAATATAAAAAAACACGGATACTGTGTTGTATTCCAGTACCGTAACACAGTTGGGAGAAAAAATCATAAAAACAACCCTGTAAAATTGTCCGAAGATATTGGTGTTTATGCTATTGGTTGCTTGGATTGTGATTCTTGCTATATCGGTGAAAATGGTCGTTCGTTTGTTAACGCGACAATGAACATATTCCACCATGCAGAGTGGCAAATAAATATAGCTCTCTAGCTCGACACGCCTGGAAAAGGGATCACAGAATAAGTTTTTAATATGGTAAAGTTGTGTATAAATGCTTGGACAGATCCACCAGAAGATGTAGTGAAGGCGCTCTCATTATGTTAAATAATACCTTTGATGGAAACTTGGGCATTGTTGAAAATAATATTATGAGCGAAGAAATTTGTAAATGTGCGGGTATTCGTAATTTTAGAAATATATCTAGTCAGTTAAATTCTTTCCAAAATCAAAGTCATAATTTAGAACAAAATCACCTTGTTGGCTCTTTAGCGGAAGACTCCAGGTTTCTCCCGCCGAGAAGGTCTCGAATAATTTTAGAACTGACAAGGGCCCAACAACCTGATTAACGGTTTTACTTTCTATAATGTTTGTTTGTATGTATGTATGGTTTCCTGCTTTACTTTGTTTCCTGAGTTGTATATTATACTTCATTTTAATGATCAAGTCCACAGCAGTTGGACAAAAAAGCTTTGTCCATAAATATCTTTATTACACTATGTTTTGTAACAGGAATTTCATTGTGGATTTCAATCAAATTATGAACTCTCTCTCTAGATCAAATGTCTCCTCTCTCTCTCTCTAGAGACTATATATATATATATATATATATATATATATATATATTATTGCGTTATATATATATATATATATAAATGTATGTATATATTTATATGTGTATATATACATATAATATATAAATATATATATCGTATATGTAAAAGTGAATGTTTGTTTGTTTGTGAAAATATATATATATATATATAAAAAGAATATATATATATATATATATATATATATATATATATATATATATATATATATATATATATATATAAAGTGAATGTTTGTTTGTTCTTTGTTTGTAAGTTTGTTTTACATATGTTGATGCGCTATAGAAATCCAAACGGCTTAACCAGTCTAGACGAAATTTGGCAGGCGGCCATCATTTGACCCAACTTAGATAATAGGGGTAGGTTTCAAACCCGTAGGAACCCCCTCACCCCTTAGCTTTGTACCTTATGTGGTAAATAAACTCTACGTGTCTATCATACCATATTTCATGTACTCAAGACCATAGAAATACATTATCAAAAATGCTTTTCAGTCACCACAGTAATAGCCGGATAAAAAGGACACACAGCACAGCAATAATTGGATAAAAGGGACAGTCACCACAGTGATACCTGGATAAAAGGGACAGACATTACAGTAATAACTGGTAAAAGGTGACAGACAGTACTGTAATACCTGGTTAAAGGTGTCAGACAGCACAGTAACACCTGGATAGAAGGCACAATCACCACGGTAATACTTGGATAAAACAGACAGCTAACACAGTAATGCCTGGATAAAAGGTACAGTCACCACATTAATAGCTGGAGAAAAGGGTCAGACAGAATAGAAATACCTGGATAAAAGGGACAGTCACTACAGCAATACCTGTATGAAAGGGACAGGCAGTACAGTAATACCAGGATAAAAGGCTGAGTCACCACAATAATACCTAGATGAAAGGGACAGACAATAAAGTAAGACCTGGTTAAAGGGGACAGACAGCACAGTAATACCTGGTAAAGGGGACAAACAGCATAGTAATACCTGAATAAAAGGGACAGTTACCACAATAATGACTGGATAAAAGGGTCATCCAGTTCAGCAATGGAGCTGGTAAAGGTGACAGACAGTAAATAGTAATACCTGGTTAAAGGTGTCAAACTTCACAGTAATACCAGGATACAA
>NC_089772.1:2842758-2852758 GCF_040412425.1 Macrobrachium rosenbergii | reverse complement strand
TATATATATATATATATATATATATATATATATATATATATATATATATATATATATATATATATATATATATATATATATATATATATATATATATATATATATATATATATATATATATATATATATATATATATATATATATATATATTTTTATAAATATTACTGCTGTTCGCCCTCGATGTATTTAGGTGTAGGAATATTAGTCCAGCCTGACCTCGACAGAGAACATCTCTGCCCGCCGGTAGGCTAGGCAATTCAAAAATAACAATCACCGTTGACAAAATGGCGCTGCATAGGCTGGAAAGTTTAGTAAACAAAATATGCTAGGGCATTAGGGACCTTAAGCCTCAGAGAGGGTTTACAGCTCAATGACCCCTAGTTATGGTGGCCCTAAGGTCCTTATTCTATGCATTCGACGATGCCTTTGTCAAGGTCGGATTGCCCAATGTTTAACCTCCTCTGGCGGAACGCCTAGGCATGACGGGGCAGAGAGATCCCAGCGGTCACTGAACCAGGGTGACGCAAGCGTGCGTGCCGAACGATATTCTTTGTTCTTTATTACTTTTACTCCTACGTCTATCTTAATTAGTGAATTGGGAAGACTGCCAGAATACGACTCCTGAGGTCCTGTTTGCGCACAACGTTTGTCATTCAGGTAAAGTCCGATTCTTGTTGAAGCTTCGCCCATTGACTAGTACTTTTCTGTATTTCACATTTTTTTTTGTTTTCTTCCTTCAGCCACCACTTAGGGTATATGTGTTTACAAAGTCTAGATTAAGCCTAATTATTATATTGTTAGCTTCAACCCCATTATTCCAGTAAAATACCTAGGATTTAGGTAAGCAAAATCAGGTTAAATCTCGATGCTTTTGTATGCCTCGCGTCCGAATGTTTGGAAGAACCGTTGCGTTTAAAATCAAATTCATCTCAAATATTCTTTGTTAAGGTTAATAACCCTTAACTGGCGACCTTTGGCTAATTAACGTCTGTCTTTGAGGTTAACTTTTGGCTTCAAGTGGCAGGTTACGTGTAATCTTGGTTTGCAGGGCCGTAAAAATTACGTAAATTGAATAATACATGATCAACCAAGACCCTCACACGTAACATTGGCGACCTTGTGTAGAATCTAAAGTACATTTTAGAGAAAGAATCTGGAGAAAAGGAAATTAAATTACATTAATTCCCCCCAAAAAAATTAAAGTCAGATATCGAACTCCATTTCATTCTTCCAAACCAGGAACGAGGCATAATAATAAGCAGTAAAGAGAATAGTTATAATAACAAGTGTAGCGAGAATTAGCGTAGGTAAGAAGGGTGCGAAACGAGAGCAGAGCGTCATAATTTATAACGTTTAAGACAAGGGCATTTTACCGTGTTCGGATCGTGAATCAAGTCATTCAAGTAACGAATTCAAAGGCCGAATCGCGGAGCCCAGTTTCATGTACACAAAGTAATTTAGAAATCGCGTCGGCAATTCCGATCGTTATTGTTTGCATATAGCGGAATCATTCAAAAACCGTGTCAGTGAAGTAGCAAACGAACTGAAATAGTAATTTTACAATAAAGGTACCGTTCAACAACGTAAATTTACGCAGGCAGGCTAGCATTTCTCTTTTCATTCTTTTGTTTAATGTCCGGGTGAGAATACGATAACAAAAGACAAAGTTGTTTGGTAATTTAGTTTTCCATCCGTAACGTAAAACGCTATGCATGATTGGTATATTTAAAGTAAAATCTGGATACCTGCATTTGTTTTATGCGTTGTTTTTGAATTTGGTGCTAAAAGGAAATACCCGCCATCTTGGATTCCTCCGCCGTGTTCGCGCGGTTGTTTTGAAATTGTTCGAACTGTTTGTGAGAGAACGGCCATTTTGGTGTTCCTTCGCCGCCAGAGGTTGTTTTGAAATTTAGGCCTAACGGGACTTTTCCGCCATCTTAAGACCTTGTTATTGTCATCCGCTGTTGTGACCAGACTCTGCCCCCCGCCACTCTTGGGTCATTTTTTTTTTTTTCCTTTCGTAGAACCCACCTCCTAATATCTTAGCTAGACAAAACCAAAAGACAATTTAGGCAGGGAAAGATAGGCCTTAGTTAGGAGTAATACCACAAGTTCCTATACAAATACCTGCTATAAAAATCATATAAAGAGAATTTAAAATTTTACGATAAACTTTTGTGACGTCGGCTCCCAGGAAAATTAAGATAATAAAGTAATCCCTAAGGAAGCCAAGACGACGCATCTATATCATTTTATTAAGATCCATGCCATTGTGCATGTATAAAATCTTTGTTTACATGTTCTCAAGCAGCAAGAAATTCGCTGATTGAAAATCTCTCTCTCTCTCTCTCTCTCTCTCTCTCTCTCTCTCTCTCTCTCTCTCTCTCTCTCTCTCTCTCTCTCGTCATTCAAGTAAGCATTCCTAACCTAAGTGTACGTGACCCTCTTCAAAGAAAGAACGGCCGACACTAGGCTAATTAATTCGAATACAATAAACCAAATAAAAGAAACACCTCTGTCCCACAATAGATGAGGACAAGTTAAGAGTAATTACAATACAGTGATAAACTGTCGGTCACGAGTGAGGCCTGCTATCCAGACCGAAGCAAACAGTAGTTTTCACCCTCTGAAAAAGAAGGGGCCAGCACTGGGGCCAGGTACTGGGACCAGCCACTCACGAGGATCTTTAAAGAAAAAAAAAAAAAAAAAACCCAAATTCACTTTATTCCACAGTGCCAATAATTTGCAGCACTGTCATCACTGAAATAGCTCTCTCTCTCTCTCTCTCTCTCTCTCTCTCTCTCTACTCTCTCTCTTTTACCTTCCCTTTCTCTCTCATTCGATTGTTGCACTCTGCAGGGGTGTAGAGTGCCTTTCCTCCCATATAGCCTAGTTGGACTCCAGTAGAGGGTCCCTAGGAACACATTGGCACCATAAGTGCCACTAAAGAAAAAAAATAAATAAAACAAAAGGGAACACAGAAGAGAAAGTTCTTCTGGAACCTAACCTGCACCAGTGCCTAGGGATACTGAGTGCCACCAGTGTGACCTGTACACGGCACACCCAAACTACAGTGCCACCTTTTGAAAGGGTGCCACGTCATTGAAGAGACACTTCCTCGCTGCCCAAGTACGCCCAGTCGACCCGGTTAGACGCCCTTCCCCACCAGAACCATGGCAGCAGAGCATTATAAAACCTTCCTGGGGCTGGGGACGGCGGCAGGTCTCACCGGCTCGGAACTTACCACCTGGGTTAAGGAGCAAGTGGACGACTTGGCCAAGCGGGAGAAGGAAGAAAGACTCGAGCAGAGGAAGTATGAAGCCGAGCAGAGGAAGTATGAAGAAGAACGAAGGGTGTATGAAGCCGAGCAAAGGCAATATGAAGAGGAAAGAGAAGAAAGAAGGAGACAGCATGAGTTAGCCTGCAAGGAAACTGAGTTAGCCCTAAAGGAGAAGGAGCTCGAGCTTGAGAGAGCGAAAATGGAGAATGCCGAAGCTATGGCTAGCCATCAAGCCTCCAGTCCTACACCTGCTGCATCAAACGCTCCAATTTCGAGCATCAATTCCCTAGTCCCCAAGTGGACTGAGGACGAGCCAGAAGCATGGCTGGAGGAGATCGAGGCTCTTTTCGATAACTACAGCACCACGGAGACGGAGAGAGCCTTAATACTAGCCAAGCATATGGAGGGAAAAGCCAAGGCAGCGCTTCGCTCACTGGAGAAGAGCCAGAGAGGTAACATGGCGGAAGTTCGTAGAGTCATTACAAAGGCCTACGAGATAACCCCAGAAAAATGGAGACAACGGTTCCGAGGTCTTGCCAAGGAAGTCGGCTGGTCTTGGACGGAATGGGCATGTCACAAAACCCAGTCCGGTGCGCGCTGGTTCGACTCCTTGGCCTGCACGACGTTTGAGGATCTTTTCAATCGGACCATGCTAGAAGACCTTTTCCAATGTGTGCCAGGGCCCTTTGCGGTATATCTTAACGATAAACAGCCCTCCACACTTATGGAAGCTTGTCGCATGGCTGATTCGTGGGAAACCTTCAATCAGTCGCATAGCACCTCTCAGAAGCGAATCATCCCTCCGGCCTACCTCTCGAACTCCACTCGCCCGAAGAATGGACTGCCTAGCAAGACCATATGCAACTATTGCAAGAAGGGGGCCACGCTGAAGCTGAGTGCCGATACAAACTCGGCACTAATACAGCAGCCTAACCCTACCAGCCAGAACTCCGCTCCCGATTCATCCGCTCAGCCCTCTCCTCCAACAGTTACTGCAGGCCACCGAGCCCATCCAAAAGGCCCAGATGCAGATCCCGTGGTACCAGGGGCTGCTGAGCCACTGGGTCAATGCTGGATCTCCGGCCTGTCCACATCATGTCCCCACCACCAAATTTGTCAACCTAATCAGCACTTCATTTTCTGCTGCTGGTCCGCACCTGATCCTTTACCCGTGCTACCAGAGACTGGAAACCCAGTTCATCCCCTCGGTGGCCCTCTTCAGAGGACTAGCCCCGGGTGCCCCTGACCCTTCCCGGTCACAGTTAGACACTCATAGCGGCAGATGATTAGCCTGATCACTAGGAGGCCCTGACAAAAACGCCAGCCCTAGGTGCCATGGTTGACGAAGAAACCCATCGAGTGGGAAATGAAGTGGATAGAGGGCCACACCATCACCGTTCCTGGACGGTCCAACTCCAGGTTGTGACACCCTCCTGGGGCACGATACCCCACCGCCCCTCTGGCGTGGTAGGTGGAATTCGGCCCGGAGTGGTCTTCTTGTTGGGTCGGGATCTTCTCTGCGAAGCCCGTCACACCAACGCCACTCCCAGCAGCCACGTTACCTCCTCCACGGAGGCCCCAGTTGTAACTCCCAAAATGACAAACCTCCACCTTCCGCCCACCAAAGTGGTCCGCTGGAAGGGGCACCATCCGCCAGGCTCCTTCAACCTATTTCAGGCCTAGCCCTCTCCAATCGGGCAGAACCGGGCTGGCCTTCCCGCACCAAGAGGTCCTCCCCCTCAAGCGAAGAGAGATTCAGGAGGAGCAGTCTCGCTGCAGGACGGTGCAAGCGGGCAGACCACTCCACAAAAATTGGGAGGGCTGCCACATTAATCTTCAAGCAACGCCCTCAGCGGACGCCCCCAGGACAAAACTCTAGGAGAGGCTACGATCTCCACCCCTGGCTGGGGCAGGAATCGTCTGCTCTTCAGCCAAGTACCCCAAGTTGTCCGAGATGAGCTGGGCTGCACCTCCGGCACCCCCACTTGTCAGGCATGCCTGACCCAAGCTGCTGCCAGTGCCACTTGCAGCTCCAGCACTGAGCAGTGCCAGACTCCGTCCGCCAGTGGTGCGGACGTTGAGCTACCAATGGAAAAGGCCCCCCCTATGCCGGGTCTAAATCATGAGGCTAATCCTCCTCCGGGAGATTTAGGATTCCCCATGCAGTTGATCATCGCGACTGGAGAGCCCCAGCACCTCATGAAACTTCTTCTTTGCAAGATTTGTCATCTTTGCTTTGACCTCCAGGGAAGATGAACCCCTGGAGGATCGAAATGGTACCCCTCCCTTGGAAGACCAGGAACTGGCATCCTCGGACGCAGAAGTCTGAGATCGCTGCCAATATCCAGGCTATCGGTTGTCGCCAGCAGCCCAGAGTTCCTGGGAGTCCTCCCGCGCTTTTGCAGTTGCCCCCCATGACTTCGCGCCCGCTAGCCCTTCTGGCCTGTCCCTCAAGGAGTCTCATCAGTGCTCTCATCACCTGCTAGGCCAGCTACTGATAGGCCTTGGAGGAAACCAAATGCGAAGAAGAAGAAGGGGCGGAAGAGAGCACCAGTAAGGAGCTGCCTGAGCCCTGGCAATCAAGCTCATCCTGGCACTAGTGCCCTCTCGGCACAGTGCCCTAACATCTAAGAGTGATCCTGGCCCCTGCCCAGAGTGAGGTCAAAGAGTGAGCCAGTGTGATCTCTTCCTTTTATTTGTACATAGCCTAGGCCAGCCTTAAAGTACGGTACATCAATTTAGTAACCTTGTTCTTTCCACTTACCACCGAGCCGCAGTAATCCCGTAAGTAGCCTAACTAATTTCAGTAATCTTAACTATTGTGAAACGAGCCACGATGCTCGTGACACGCATGGCCTAAGACCTCAGTGAGGCACCCATTTATCATATGAGGCAACCCTCATGAATTAACTAGTAAATTTTAATTGTATTAAACATAAACCATGTTGTAATTTAGTTAGAATATTAACTCTTATGTTGGTGCTACGGTCGGGTTAGGATAGGTTAGGCTAGGGAATATCATAGAATGTACCACTAGGCTAGGTCTAAAACACATCATGATTGTAGGAGGTAGCCTATAATAACCGTGAGCACCTTCCAGTACTATTAGAATTAGGTAAAGTAGTGAATATAGCTCATATCCTATCTAGGGTTAGGTAGTTCTGTAGCTAGGTAGGCTAACCAGGACTAATCTGCTCAGGGAAGGAGAGTAACCTACGAGAGGCGAACAGCTTGCTTAGTATAGACCTTCACGCCCGAAAAGGGAGTGAAGGCCCTCTTAAAGGGGGAGCTTTTATAAATATTACTGCTGTTCGCCCTCGATGTATTTAGATTGTAAATAATATTAGTCCGATTGACCTCGACAGAGAACATCTCTGCCCACGCTATATAGGCTAGGCAATTCAAAAATAACATCACGTTGGAGACAAATGGCGCCGCATAGGCTGGAAAGTTTGTAAACAAAATATGCTAGGGCATTAGGGGACCTTAAGCCTCAGAGAGGGTTTACGCTCAATGACCCCTAGTTATGGTGGCCCTTAACCTTTATTCTATGCATTCGACGATGCCTTTGTCAAGGTCGGATTGCCCGGGCAAAATAATTGTAAAATTCAGAACTAGCCTTTTCTGGCGGAACGAAGGCGAGGTCGGGCAGAGAGATCCCAGCGGTCACTGAACCAGGGTGACGCTGCGTGCGTGCCCGAACGATATTCTTTGTTCTTTATTACTTTTACTCCTACGTCTATCTTAATTAGTGAATTGGGAAGACTGCCAGAATACGACTCCTGAGGTCCCTCGTTTGCGCAGCGACTTGATAGATTCACTGTAAGTCCGATTCTTGTTGAAGCTTCGTCGATTGACTAGTACTTTTCTGTATTTCACATTTTTCTTTGTTTTCTTCCTTCAGCCACCACTTAGGTATATGTGTTTACAAAGTCTAGATTAAGCCTAATTATTATATTGTTAGCTTCAACCCCGTTATTCCAGTAAAATACCTAGGATTTAGGGTAGGCAAAATCAGGTTAAATCTCGATGCTTTTGTATGCCTCAACGTCCGAATGTTTGGAAGAACCGTTGCGTTTAAAATCAAATTCATCTCAAATATTTTTGTTAAGGTTAATTACCCTTAACTGGCGACCTTTGGCTAATTAACGACTGTCTTTGAGGTTAACTTTGGCTTCAAGTGGATGTAGAATAAAGTGGTTACGTGTAATCTTGGTTTGTTCTTAAATTGAATAATACATGATCAACCAAGACCACATTACACGTAACAATATATATATATATATATATATATATATATATATATATATATATATATAATAATATATATATATATATATATATATATATATAATATATATATATATATAAATATATATGAATAACCCTGTAATACTACAGTGTAATAGCCAAAACACTATTTAAAACGAAACCATATTTTCCACTTGTTTCTGTTATCTGGTAGAATATGGACAGGTGGAAAATTACAATATATATATAAAAAACATGAAGGTGTGGCCTTAGGCCTCCGATGTTAAGGAGGTGGCGTTTCTTAAGGAGGAGATTGACCAAATTCTAGTGGTTTTTATCATTAGCTTTTTTTAAGCGATGGATCTGGTCGCGTTTCTTGGGTCATCTTCTTCAAAAATGGGTGCGAGGATTAAGAGTGTCAATGGCGTCCGAGTTTAATGTCCTCCTGACAGGTTCATATTGTTGGTTTGATTGATGATAGCAGATTCCAGCATCTTTCTTTGTACGGACAGCTACTCTTGAAAACCAACTCCGCCCCACTCAGTTAATGACATGCCCTGTATTTCTAATATGTAGCCAAAATTCCCGAACTCTCCTGAAAGGTATAAAAATACAAATCTTTTGTGCTCTGTTATTCTTTGAAAGAGCGATCTACCTGTCTTGCCTTTCAAAATGTCATGACAATTACTACACGGTATCTTGTAAACTCCGGCTTCTTCCCTTTTGTTATTTAAGTAAACGTTAACAGCGAACTCCCGATGGATTTGGGATAATGGAAAATGAAAGGATTATCAGAACTGGTAGTAGCAGTGGCCTTTTGATGTTTTCATCGATTCGAAACGGAAGCTTTATTTTGTTGTTGAAATCTATTTGTCTGTTGTGAAACCTCTGTAGTATATTTTATTTGCTTTATTAATAGCCCTCTGAAATGTGTGGTGGATAAAATAAGTTCACGAAGGTGTTGGCGGATCGTGTTAAATTCTTGATCCAGGTACTCATTTGAACATATCCTAAGTCCTCTGAGAATAGGTTGCACCCTTTTTTTGATTTTTACGGAGACGTTTTCATGGTAGCTTAAGAAATGAAAAATGTAGAGGAGAACAGAGGAAGGTGGGTTTTCTATATAAAATGTTAAATGCATACCTGTTCTGTTTTCTTATGATCAGTACATCTAGGAAAAAAAGTTTTCCGTCCTTTTCCCATTCTGTTTTAAATTTTATGGTCGGAACCATCGAATTTAGCCAATTAAAAATTTCCTTAAAGTCCCCAGCTATTGTCCCAGAAATGAGATATCATCTACATATCTAAGCCAGATCATGTTATGGGGTTTGATAGACGACAAAAGTTCTGTTTCGAAATATTCCATGTACAAGTTTGCTAGAAGGGGATAACCTGGACTTCCATGCTACAATAAATTTTTGTTTGTAAAAATTACCATTGAAAGAAAACACGTTGTTAGTTACACAGAGGTTGATAAGTTTTAAAGTTTTATCTATGCCAAGAGGAAAATGGTCTTCATATGGTTGTAACTTCCTCTCTAAGAAAAAACAACACGTCGGCAATTGGGACTTTAGTAAATAATGAATCGACGTCTAGAATGGAGCAGTTTGATGTTGTTTGAGGGGGGATGTTTAAACTATTAAAACAGAATGGGAAAAGGACGGAAAACTGCTTGTTGGCTAGATGTACTGATCATAAGAAAACAGAACAGGCATGTTTTTGTTTTAGAAAACCCACCACTGTCTCCTAAAATTCATTTTTACGCCTCAATTACCACGACAGTCTCCATAAAAATCATGGTAGGGCAACCTATTCCAATCAGAGGACTTAGGATATGTTCAAATGAGGCCTGGACTCAAAATTTAACACCCATCACGCCAACACCTAACGCAACTGCTCTATCCACCACACATTATCGAGAGGGCCCTATTAATAAAGCAAATAAAATATAATGGTGGAACAGAGGTCCCACTCACAACAGACAAATAGATTTCAACAACAAAATAAAGCTTCCATACGATGAAACATCCAAAAGGTCACTTTTTTACCCATCAACTCAGTTCTGATAATCCTTCTCATTTTCCATTATCCCAAATTCCATCGGGAGTTCGCTCGATTAACCTAATTATTATTAAATAACAAAAGGGAAGAAGCCGTAATTTACAAGATACCGTAGTAAATTCATCATATGCCATTTATGTAGGCGAGACAGGGTAGATCGCTTTCGCAAAGAATAACAGAGCACAAAAAGATCAGTAAGTTAACTGCTTGAGAGTTCATATTCTAATTTGACGTATATTACTGTCTACAGGTTATTGTCATTAACTGGAGTGGGGCGGAGTTGGTTTTCAAGAGTAGCTGTCCGTACAAAAGAAAGATGCTGGAATCTGCTATCATCAATCAAACCAACAATATGAACCTGTCAGGAGGACATTGGAAATCGGACGCCATATGACACCTTAATCCTC
>NC_089772.1:2792758-2837758 GCF_040412425.1 Macrobrachium rosenbergii | reverse complement strand
CAGCGTATGATGCTGTATGAAACTCTCAGCCACGGTCCGGTGGTGTCCTGTGTTGTTGGCACCTATAGTGGTGTCAGACGCACTATCATGGCTAACTTTAACCTTAAATAAAATAAAAACTAGAGGGCTGCAATTTGGTATGTTTGATGATTGGAGGGTGGATGATCAACATACCAATTCGCAGCCCTTTAGCCTCAGTAGTTTCTAACATCTGAGGGAGGACAGACACAGTAAGGATGGTCAGGCAAGTAGCCATCTCAATAGTTTTCTTTTACAGAAAACTAAAAGCTGAGTAATCGAAGGGGCATTTAACAGCTCACTATCCACCTTGATACCTTGAACAACAAATTAGTTCTAAAAGAATCTGGCTTACTGGCTCGTCAAAATGTCAGACCGGGCATCACATTCAAGGGTTGTAAGAGAAACAAAGGAGACGGTTAACGAGGACCAGAGGGAAGTTTGCAACGGACCGTGGACAAGATCAAGGCTAGATGTTTAGACAGGTCATCGAACTTGATCGTATCAAAAGGGGACACTGAAGATTATAGCTAATGGTATCATACGCTAAGAGCCGTATATTAAGTGTCCATCTGTAAAATGTGCATATAAAAAGAAAATAGAAGCATTACCACCTACTGGTTATATTATTACAAGTCAAGCTACAACCATGGTTGGAAAAGTAAAATGCTACAAGTTCATGGACTTCAATAGGAAAAACAGTCCATTATATTAAAAATGGAGAAATAAAGAATAAACTATGAAAGAGAAGTAACAAAAAAGGGAAAAAAGCTAAGTAACAAGAAACGAGAAAAATAACAACGCAAAGCCAATAAGGCAAATAAATCAACTAATGAAATGAGACTCATGTCAGCCTGTACAACAAAAAACATCTGCACCAAGTCTCAATTTCTTGGCTGAAGTGACGGAGACTTACGCGGCTCGTCATCCCACAGAAACTAATATGGCAGTCAAGAAATGCCATCTGTAAGTCGAGCAGACTCCTGTTAGCCTATTCGCTAAAAAGCACCTGCACCAAGTGTGAATTCATGGCTGAACTTGGAAGCGAATAGTAGGCAGCGGACACTTTGCGGCTCATCACCTCACATTGACTAATATTCAAGTCATCAAACCCCATCCATTATAGGTCGAGTTGGCCGATGGTGATTCCAGTCCTTCACGTGATACCGAGTCCTCTCTTTCGTAACTCTCAGTGATTGTAAATTCAGTCGATTCCAATCCCGTGGTAATATAAATAATAATGAATATAACTTCTCTTCAGTTATAAAAGCACATGAAGTATATGTTACTTGACCCAAAAATATCGGAGGGGACAGTTCATTTGGTGAGCCTAGCTGCTCATTTTTTTTTTTTTTGCCAATTGCTCTTCTGAGGGACTTGTCCGAAAGTAACTGACAATCGTCGCTTTGATGTCAACCTCCATATTTACCCTCACGTGCCATAATTCTTCTCGTTAAACGAGTTGTAAAACCATTTTTTATCTTTACTTAACTAAACATTTGTTTAGTTAAACAATTGCTTCGAATGGGCACTAAGCTTGCTTCCAGATCACGTTGGTAATCAGACGACTCGTTGAGCTTAAACCTGAAGACTTGTCGATACAATATTTTCGGAACT
The DNA here is from genome assembly GCF_040412425.1 of Macrobrachium rosenbergii. Classification (NCBI taxonomy): domain Eukaryota; kingdom Metazoa; phylum Arthropoda; class Malacostraca; order Decapoda; family Palaemonidae; genus Macrobrachium; species Macrobrachium rosenbergii. The sequence goes on along the minus strand of NC_089772.1, from coordinate 2,836,123 downwards.
ATATTCATAACCATGGTTCTATTTATCTTGGAGTAAGGGGTCGCTAACGTTATGGCCTTGGTAGTTTTGCAAATTTATACAAGGTAGTGATGTTTGGATGACATTTTAGTTATTCATCTCGATAACACAGTATTTGAAAATATATAAAGATATATCTTAAGACAGGCTCTATTTCCTTTTTACTACTACAGTACTTCGACCAGTCGGAGGCAATGAAATAAATAGGAGCAACCTTGATCGTTGCATAACCTGTTATATACCAGACCCCAAATTGTCATAATTCACAGAGGTTACGGCGCAGTTTACTATGTCGATACAGAACAAACCATCGTTGACGGAGATATTTCAAGTATAAGAGGAAAGATGCCATATGGGTCTATGGTTAAAAGCAACTATTTACCTCACAAATACATTTAAGAAAAAAAATGAAAAATTAACGGTATAATCATACACACGTCTCTACTTTGGTGTTAAAGTGGGCCTTCAGTTATTGATAAACATACACAACTCTTCTTACTTGATTAACTATTGCATATTACCCTGGATACGCCTAATGTTACAATTTTTCTACAAACATCTCTGTTTAGATTTGCATCTCACCCCAGACACGCCTAAGGTGACAAATTTTACACCAACATAAATTATGAATCTAAACAAAACACGAATAGTATAATATAAAAGAATATATAGCGATTACAAGCAAGGCAGAATTTTCTTACCTTCATGATGATAGCCTTGGCTGTCCGGGAGCAATTTCAACATGTCGGCCTAAGGAAGATCACTCCAAGTTCAATTAGGCCTATCCATATTTTTCCCTATCTTGGATTTTCACTATATACCTCTTCAAGTTAAAGTATCTGGAAAGAAACAGTTTACATTGAAATACATTACAACAATATCTCAAAAGTGCAGCAAATAATCGAGTATTACGCAATGACAGATGCACTGCGCGGTCTTCTTACCGTGGTTATTCACGAAACAGACAGATTTTGTACCCATCTCAAGTTTAGCCCCGAATCCAGGGCAACGTTATAGTGATCACAAATGTCTGCAGATACGTCCGACATAATAATTATGATATGAACGTTACTTGGGAGGCCGATGTTTCGCGATCAAAACGAACTACACATAACCCACAACACTATTCTTTTTTTAAACTGGCGAATACGAATCGCGAACGGTGGCTTGACGATGATTGGTTGAATGTAACATGTCCGAAAAGCATTACAATATTCATTGTAAATATTTGGTAATCCGGATGAAGTTTATTTAATAACCTATATTTCTCCTCAAATAAATGTAATGATAATACTGCCATCGAGTTGAGACACTAAAAATGTGTTCGTGAAGTCTAAAAGTAAATAGCATGGTCGCCGAAGTCAACGCCTAGAAATGTGTTTCGGATACGCAGTTTTTCACGCAGACTTTTTTATTTTTATAAATTTTAATACAAATTGGGGCAAATCACACTAAATATTAGAAGAAATATATATGATTATTAATATTTTCCAAAGAATGAATTTCTACTTAAACATGAATTTGTCAAAATAGCTGAAAGCGAAGGTTTAAAGGGAGGTAAACCGGAAAGCCAGCTACTTCTCTCGGCGGGAAAACAATAGTTTCCTTGCTTTGGGGCTTTTCGTGTTATATTACTTTGGTTAACCTTTTGAGGTTAGATCCTCAATTCAATAGTGCGGTGGCTCTTTTCCTTGACATGCAACCTAAAAATAAGGTTCATGCAGTATCAAAACTGAGTCTTTCCCACAGTGGCGTAACTAGCGTTATTGGTGCCCCGGCGGACCCTGTAAAGTCCCGCCCCATTCCCGTGCTAAGAAAGTACTATAAAGTGGTGACATTAAACGCACACCCTAACCCTTTTCATCTTAATAATTCATTTAACCAGGGTTGCCGTTGTCAAAAATCGCTTACTGTCCAACAGCAGAGCCGATAAATCGCTGTTCAGTGTTCTGATCAGACGAAATATGCTAGAAAATCAAGAATTATACCAGACCACATCTGCTCAAGTGATGCCAGAATGGCCGGCCCCCCTTAGTTACGCCACTGCTTTCGCAATAATCACGTGACCATAGTAACTGATGAGAAGACTTGTCTTTCTTCCCATTTTGTTTTTTGTTAAATCAAGGCAAAATTGTACATAAAACTAAATGTGAGCCAGGAATCAAAATTCACATGTAGTGACAATAAGTAGCATAGAATAAATGTCCAAAATGTAGGCCTATGCTGCAACGGCCTTGTGCAAAAATAAATTTAAATTTTAAAAAATAACCTTAGCACGTACTTATAACACAGAACTACACAGAATACTTTGATAAAAAAAAAAAACTTTTCTTTAAATGACTTGCATGGGACAGAAACAGTTTTCAGTTTAGGGAACACGCTAGGCCTATGTTACCGTATTCTTTCCATAACAAAACATACAAACACACAAATGTTTCACACACAGATATATATATATATATATATATATATATATATATATATATATATATATATATATATATATATATATATAATACAAATATATATATATATAATGTTAAGCAGTATTACTGGGCAAAATTAATATTAATGCCGCAGTTGAGAAGGCAGGATCCCGGTCTATGACGTAAACGGTTCTGGCCTTCTTGTGATGAAAATGAACAATGAGAAAATAAGGGAAATATTAGGTGAGGATTGGTAATATATGGAAAAACAGAAAGCAAAATATCACTTTCCCCTGACAAGGTAAGGCTTCATTAGCTAACAGGGATAGGGCGGATTAAACCGACAGTGGCTGTTCCGCTTCAGTTACCTGCCTAAAAGGATTCATATGTAAGTTTCGTCAATTCCACATTTTGAGTGGGATCTAGTCCTTAGAAAATAATGACAATGACACCTTTCCTTCAATATTTGCTCCAATTTGCGTTAAAATTTATAGAAAATACAGAAAAAGTTCTGTATGAAAGCTCATGTGTCCGAAACACACTTCAGGGCGTTGATTTCGGCAACCGTGCTATTTACTTTCGGACTTTACGCATTTTTAGTCTTCTGTAAAAGAAAACTACTGAGATGGCTATTTGTCTGTCCGTCAGCACTTTTTCTGTCCGCCCTCAGATATTAAAAACTACTGAGGCTAGAGGGCTGCAAATTGGTATGTTGATCATCCACCCTCCAATCATCAAACATACCAAATTGCAGCCCTCTAGCCTCAGTAGTTTTGATTTTATTTAAGGTTAAAGTTAGCCATGATCAGGCGTCTGGCACCGCTAAAGGTACCAACATCACAGGACACCACCGGGCCGTGGCTGAAAGTTTCATGGTCCGCGGCTGAGAGTTTCATGGGCCGGGGCTGAGAGTTTCATACAGCATTATACGCTGTACAGAAAAGTCCATTGCACCGAAGAAACTTCGACGTATTTTTTACTTGTTTCATAGTGTCTCAGGTCGATATCATTATTAACAGACGTTACTCATACTTCAGGGAGAAAGAAGGTTTTATCAAATAAGCTTTCATCCGGATCATCGAGTGCTTGCTTGCAAGAAATGTAATGATATTATTCGGACGTGTTACATTCATCCAATCATCGTCAAGCTACTACCCACTATTAAGTACATTTTTGTCAAATAAAAAAGTATAGGTAGCAAATAAAATTGCAGGATCAAAGAACAAGGTTTCTCGTTGATCATTAATTGCCGTAAAGTTAAAGTAAGTAATAGAGTTATCAGCACACAACATGCAACATACATACAAATATATATATATTATAATATATATATATATATATATATATATATATATATATATATATATATATATATATATATATATATATACTGCTAGAAAAAAATATATTGACAAAAAAATGTAGTTTTACATTAACATTTGCAGAAAAGATTTAATGTAGGATATAACAAAATAGTAAGATTGTAAAAAACACATTATAATGTAAAGTCACCTAAGAAACTGTGAAATTACCATACTGACATCCCTGGATCAGATATGAAAATTAAAATAAGATATATTAAAAAATAGTAAAAATCAATATTAGTCAAAAATGGTAAACACAATAAAATTAAAGCTAAAAGAAGTAACATGAAAATATTTTACAAAGTAAAACACCCACCCAGCAGGTGGCTTTAAAGAGCGAATCAAACGTCGGAACTAGCTTTTTGATCATTATGGATTCCAAGACATGTAGTTCATTTTCATTTTGAACTTACCCTATAATTAGAAATCTATGGCATTTACGTATGTTTTACAGATTTTCTTTAATGATTACGGATATTAGATTGTTCTGGACTGGACAACCTACTTCCTCTCCTAAAACTTACTCCTCTATAAGAATCCAAGCGCACATGAGTAGTCTTTTTGTGCATCCCATATACTGTAGGTCCCTCGACTACATCTGGGGCAAATATGTTTGAACACAACGTTTGATGTAAACAACGGGCTATAAGCCTGTCTTTGTATCTGAACAAAGAGTCAATGGCAACTGAGTTCTTACGAATAAGTTTCAAGTTCAGAGCTGGTCATTCCTTTTGTATCATATTAATTATTTTTTCCTGAAATTATTGTCATGTAGAAGAGGAAAACTCACATACATTGCAGTTTGGGTACATTGCTGATAGAGACAGGAGGTACCATTTTCTGATAGGATATTTTGTTCAAGTACCTGAGAAAGAGTTTAAGAGGAAAGCAATTGTTTTAAAAATAATTTCCCAATTTAATTATTTCAAGGACACTAATTAATATGATACGCAAGGAATTACCAGCCCTAAACTTAAGCTTATTCCTAAGAACCTGGCCACCATTGGCTCTTTGTTCAGATACAAAGACCTTAGTCCTTTGTTTACATCCAGCGTTGTGTATAAACATATTTGCCCCAGATGCAGTCGAGGGACCTAGATGGGACGCACAAAAAGACTACCAAGAGTGCGCCTGAATTCTCACAGAGGAGTAAGCTTTAGGACAGGAAGTAGGCTGCCCAATCCAGAACGATCTAATATCCGTAATCATCCAAAAATCTGTAAAACACACATAGATGCTAAAGATTTCCAAATTATAGGGCAAGTACAAAATGAAAATGAACTACATGTCTTGGAATCCATAATGATCAAAAAGCTAGTTCCGAAGTTAGATTAGTAGAAACCCTCTAACCAATTGTATAGTGCGTAATGGCCCTTATCACTTCGTCTTTCTTTCCTTGGTCACTAAAGGTTCTTCTGTTTTAGTTATTCTTTAAAGCAACGCCCTGGGTGGGTGTTTTACTTTGTAGAATATTTTTATGTTTTACTTCTTTTAGCCTGTTGCTGCCGAAACCACATCAAGGTAGACTGATCAATGTCATCATAATGGCCTTTTGCGACACCTGGCCGTCTTCTTACCGAATTAATGCCGTTCCACACCGGATGCGATGCTATGCGCGCCACGCTATGATAGCCATGCTGCGGCACGTGGCTTTTAATTGCTGGCATTGTTTTAAGCGAGGCCGTTCACACCGGGTGAGAAGCTATGCTACCGATGTCTACAACATAGCGTTCATAGCTTCCAAAATTGCGGAGCGCGATTTTTGTGACGTAGCTCACCTCGCGCATACGCACTTGGGTCTCACAGTAGATGTTCCCGCCTCATGGCTTAAATCAGTGTTATACCTAAGCAAATTTACTTGAAGTAAAATTATTATTATTATTATTATACAGGAGCACTTTCAAATGGAGAAGCAAACTTCCAAAGAATATAAATGATTTCATAGATTAATATATAGATCAACTTTAAATATAGCAGTAAAGATGAACAGATTAACAATAGATACTTACATACTTGCACGAATTGTTCGCAGACATTCATAGCTTTCAGTGTGAACACACGCATAGTGAGTATAGCTAGAATAGCTCCGTAGCTAGCATAGCGTAGCACGCTTAGCATCGCATCCGGCATGAAACGGCCTTCATGTTGTGTACTTCTTCAGCTTGTCCTAGGAAGTCTTAATATCATGCAGGGTTGACAGGGCAGTGCCTTACTCATCCATTATATGTGACCGGGTCCAACCTTGCTCCATCCTCTCAACAATTTCTAATTTCTGTTCAAAGGTCAACACCTTCCTCCTCTGCTTAGGATGAGCTGAGGCAATACGCACAATTAACAGCACAACACAACCATCACCTACAATACCGCAGACACTGCTAGGAGCGCCGCATGCTCCATACTGTAAGTACTGTACTGTAGGTAAAAATAGTTCCTCGTTGTACGAGTCGGTAGAGTTCTCGGATAGCACTCTGCTAGGCCCGAGTTCGAGTCTCCGACCGGCCAGTGAAGAATTAGAGGAATTTATTTTTCTGGTGATAGAAATTCATTTCTCGGTATAATGTGGTTCGGATTCCACAATAAGCTGTAAGTCCCGTTGCTAGGTAACCAATTGGTTCTTAGCCACGTAAAATAAATCTAATCCTTCGGGCCAGCCCTCTCTAGGAGAGCTGTTAATCAGCTCCTCAGTGGTCTGGTTAAACTAAGGTATACTTAGCTGTGTAAGTACTGTACTGCAGGTACAAATGCAATCCACTCAGAACAGTTCACACAAGCAACTGATCAAGCAGAAAGAGGGAAAACAGTATTTGTTACCGAGTGCGCTGACCCTTTCCAGATGTAACCAATAAGCATACGATATGTTTATGAGTCTAAAATCAAAATAAAAAATCAACAATGACTTAGTATATACATTTCCGCCAACAGCAAGAAACATGAGTACTTGTCCATCCACGTACAGTTGGACACAGGTTTCCCTGGTACACCTTCATGAGAGAGTTAAAAAAATTATATGGTAACAGTGTTTACTGAGGGGGAAGGGGGGAGGACTCTTTCTCCGTTAGCGAGAGTTCCACCAATTAGCTCTGGAGTTCGTTTAGTGGGAGGAGTCATTAGGTTTGGTTGAAGAAAGACACACACACACAAGGAATGAAAAAAAAAAAATCTGAGTAGGTTACATCGCTGTATAGAAGATTACTGTCTCACTTTTATTATAAGTTTATTAAGATTCCATTTAACTTTCGGCCAAGACGTTATTTTATATGTTATTATATATGTCATATTCATTACACAATACTTAAAATTTATCAAAATTTTAAATTTATATTAGTATTGGTGAAAATCACGAACATCATAACAGGATATTTGAACCTTATCACGTAAGCCAAGTTTACAGTATCAGTTGCAGTGCGTTTCCTACAGATACTATAATAGGCAGCTATAAAGAGAAGTGCAGCAGCACTTGATTGAACATACCCAAAAACTCAGTGGAGGTGTTGAAAGTTGCTGACACCGTGGCTCTCTCTCTCTCTCTCTATTAGCTAACTCTCTCTCTCTCTCTCTCTCTCTCTCTCAGCTACGCAAAGTGACATGATGTCTTTTAGAAATACCGCTGCGCTAAGTATGCAGTTCTGATATACCAAACTAATTAAGACCATCTAATATTGACTATATATATAAACTATTATATATATATATATATATATATATATATATATATATATATATATATATATATATATATATATATATATATATATATATATATATATATATAATAATTAATTTTGGGCAGAGGGTGGGGTTGAGGGATTAAGTTGCTGTTGTTAAGCAGTCTTACAGGTTTTGGAATTATAAAACTTAGTTCAAACTGAAAACCTTTTTCTTTGCTGTACCGATGACCTCAGTCTAGACGGCTTTGCTACAACTGAAATTGGTGGGGATAAGGTGGGCCAACTGAGACTCCGATGAATGGACGAGAGGTAGTAGACCAAGACGGAATAACATAATGTTATTCCGTCTTCAGGTAGATAATGATCGTGGATAGAATGTATGGCTGACGAAAGGTTCCACCTAAAATATTTTCTTGTTTATCTTTAATGCCTGTGTGTTTTTATAGTATTTCTCCCAGTACTATTATAGTAGTGTAGATTTACTGAATACAACAACATTTAAAAGAAGAAAGATGGATTAAACTCACTCTTTCTTGTAAATATATAGAAGGAAAAGGAGAGGGAGAGAGAGTAGATGTTACTGATGAGTCAAAATGAAACACAACTAGGGAAAGAGAAAATTCCACAACGAGCAATGGAAAGTGAAGAAGGACTCCCAAACTTGGTGCAAACTTTTAACTATTCCCATATGGTAAAGTTAATTCGTTTGCCAATGATGACAATTATTTACATTCAGAGGTTTCATGTATTCATGGTTGGGTTTGTATTCCCTCTTGAATATACTGTAGAGGTTATTCCTTACACGCCGTTCATTAAAATTATTATTACATGATATGAGTAAACACATCATCATCTACTTGGCTTATGTTTTTTAATATATTGATTGTGATACAAGTTTTAATGTCATACGGACAGAAATTCCTTTCGCTCTTATCATCATTCGTGTGAGGATAAGAGAGAGACGCCTCTATAGTTAAACAACCCCTTCAGTCATTTACCTGTCCTTTGTGGAAAGGGCTATTTGGAGAAATGTAGACTGATGATATTATCTTGAGGATTTCTTTTTAGAGAATGTATAAAGAAATCAGGATAGCGAAATTCCCTTTAGATTTTTAACTCCGTTTAGGTATCAAATTCAACTTTCTAATAAATGAATTACAATAATCATGACCTGGAGCTAAACCATATGTATACGTTTGTTTGCAGTTTTTTTTTACATTGCTTGGATCGGTGCCAAATCATATTACATGGAAGTTCAGAGGACGCCATGGGGTAATCCAAATATACGCACGCAATTTTTACATTTATTTTTAATATTAGTGAAAAGTTCAGCCACCTTCCTTCTAGATCACCTCTTGCAATCTGTTAGGCATAGAAGATTCATGGTTTCTAACTATCTACGGTCAGTTGTGGAGGAGCTCCCATTGTGTTCGCCAGTGGTCCATAAGTTGATCTGGTCTCCTCTCCTCTCAGGCTCCAACAATTTACAAATTAGCCCAAATATTCTCTATGGGGTTCATGACTGCACCCTTACTTGGCCAGTGAAGCAATTTGCAGATGCTCTCGACCTTGAAACTATTCCTGGACTTTTCTGGTGGTATGAATGGGGCAGCAGTCGTGAATGAAAATGACAGGAGCAGGTGGGAAGGAATAATTCCGCTGTTGAAGTGAAGGGAGGAAGAAATCCTGACGAATTTCAGTGTATTTTTCACCAGTGAACCTCCCTTCAATCCTGGTGATATCACCCAATGTGAGAAGATCCAGCCCCACATGTTTACGGTGACATGCCCACTCTTGGTCACCTCATAAATGTTTTTTTGGTAGTATCTGAAGAGGAAAAATTTAATTTTTTAAAAATTTACGTTTTGCTTTTCATCGATGACACCTCTAATCCAAGGTCTTCACGAATGACCATGACGTTGGTTAAGGGCTGCTCTCGAGCCGCCCTGACAATGGCGTCATCCTTAGCTGGGGTGGGTTTCCCCCTTGGATCCCCATGGCTACTTGGTATTTTGCTTTTAAGAGAGCATAAATATACTCAAATGACTTAACTTAAAATTTATACAACATCGTAATCAAATTTAGATTCTAAACAAAAAGTAGCTTTAAGAAAAAAAAGGCAAAATTTTGACCTCAGCTATGGATTTATCATAATTTAACTAAATACCTATGCTCCACTTTGTAGGCGTGCTCCAATTTGTGCTCATATTTTCATTTTTAAAAGCATATCAAAATAGAATGCGAACGAGCGGGGAACCAGTAGTTGCATATTCCATAATATTCTCAAAAATTTGCAACTGCCGCGATTATTAAAATTGTAAATCATTCTTGAGCCATGCACTGAAATGACATTTTAACATATAAAATATAGCTATCATAAGAAACCACACTCTCCACTGTGAAAAAAAAAAAAGGCAAAAAATAAACAACAGGGGAAAAAGAAACCAAACATACGTGGGCTGCAAATAAAATGCTCTTATAGGCAGCTTAATTATGCCAAGACAACTCAATCGACTATCTAAACTTTGTTTAAAACTGGTTCAGATCGGTACGGGCCAACCAGACCCACCAAAAAAACGGCAGCTTCACCGACAGAATTATGGATACTAAATAACGCAAACCAGATTAAATAACCATGAACAATGTAGCACAGAATATAATTCATTCATATTCACCAATCATTCAGTATTATTAAAAACAACTTACCATCAAGTCGTTCAAGTTGCCATCTCTCCCCACCTTCTTATCCACAACTGTACTGTGGTGTGGTGGGGACACACCAACATCACGTGCAATGGCTCGTATCGAGAGAATAATTACCATTGTTGCGTAAAGTGACAATTCGTCCTCGTAGCACCAGATTTGCGTCCCTTCGATTCATTACATTTGTGGTTGGTGAAGTCTGACCCATTTAAAAATCCTGCTGACGACCTCACCTTCGTTGGGATTCAGACTCTGTTTCAAGTCGAGTAAGACAATACCCTTGCTTCATATATCTTTATATCGTTCCCTGATTGTAGGATTAGCCAACAGGAACATAATCACTATGGTATGAAAATAAAGATACTACTGTTAAATTTAATATGCTCATGTAATTACTGTTCCTGTTAATAACATTACATTGAGAACTGAATACTCGCTGAGCACTGCTTCATAAAATGTGCTCAGTAACAGTGTTCACGAATTCTATAACCTATTTTCTGTAACTAAGGTTCGTATCAGTACGAAATTTTGCTATAGCATACTACACCCAGTGCCGTAATTTATAAGAGTATCATGAATCACTAATTATAAAGAATAGACACTTTTCCTATACGAAGAGACAAAACTCAATTAGCCAGAAATGAATATTCAACACCATTTTTTTGTTTTTGTGCAAAATGTTTTATAGAAAATTTTTCTCAATATTTGAGTTTTGTATTTCAGTTTTATTTTCTTATAAGCATAATAATTTTCGACACAAACATACTAACAGTTTACTTAGGCAAACTATAGGATGTTAACGATCATTTCTGGAGGAGGTCTAAAATATTTTAGATAGGTTTGTGTTATATTTGTAGTTAAGGTATTATAATTTACAACTTACAATTGTTGTAGACATGGCTTGTATAGGAGACCAAACTCAAGTATAAAGTCTTCTTTGCAATTATCTGTATTTGCATTTTTTAAGGAAATATGTGTGCAAAATGTAATTGAGTAATAAATTTTATATAAGTATTTATAGCTGTGATTACAATTTTTAAATATTAAAATTGTGAAATTATACTAGTGATTGTATTTGATATTGTTCCCCATCTTGTAAGTGAAGTTATAATTGTAATTTGAAAACAGGTCAGGTAATTACGATCCTAATTGTAATAGACATAAAGCAAATGTAATTACCCCTAACCTGCTTATATTATATAATATATGACAGTGGCTATCTTCATACGAAATGGATGAGCATAAAAATAATGGGAACAAAAATGTAAAATTGTTTCTGTATACATGGGAGAAAAACTGATTAGAAATTCAGTGTTTTTTCCACTGCACCTCGGCTTCTCTCGGGGCACCTGTGAACTGTTCAGTCTTCAATAAATCGTCTTTACCTTTCTCGGGATCTATGGGTGGGGTTCATGTCTGCACCCTTCTTTGGCCAGTCAAGCAATTCAGGTCCTCTCGACTTCAAACCATTCCTGGACTATTATGGCCGTATGGATGGGGCAGTGGTCGTGAATGATAATGACAGAACTAGGTGGGAAAGGATAATTCAGCTGCTGAAGTGAAGGGAGGAAGAAATCCTGAAGAATTTCAATGTATTTTTCACTAGTGAAACTCCCTCCAGTCCTGGTGATATCACATATACCATGTAAGGAAATCCAGCCTCACACGTTCACAGTTACGTGCCACTTCCGGCCACCTCGTAGCCTAAATGTTTTCTCGGTGGCATCTGAAGGGAACAAATCTGAATTTTTAACAATTTACGCGTTGCTTTCCGTAACAGGGAAAATAATGATATATCGTTTGGGGAAATATAATGCTAAGTAACATCCCTTGCGATAAATTATGTTTATTCATCTATGAGGATTAATACTTACAATACCATCAAGTTTGCCTCTTCCAACCTCTTATTCACTAAAACAGCTCGAGAGCTGATTGGTGAAATTCACGTTAAGAGACGAACAGCACCACCTTTAGTAAACAGGGTCTCAAACAGACAATTAACAATATATCATTATGAAGACATACAGAATTTTAAACGTTATCGATGACAGTAACTGCCTCAGATGTTGCAATGTCAGTCCCAGTATTCTTGTGATTTCATATATCTCTTTGTTCAGTTATAATGATATTACTGCCACAGCACCCCCATTACACACTAACAAGTTTCAGTCACCCAATCATGGCTAGACTTAGGTGCTGTATTAACTAGTAGTATTCGTTATAGTCTCCAAATGAATAGACAACAGCAAAATATAATATAGCTCTCCGAGCGCACATTGTCACTCTACGAGAAAGTGGGCTTTCATTACTCGCAGTTGCACAGCGTCTTTACGTCTCCCCAACAACGCTGAGACTGGGAAATTGACTGACTTTGGTAAGCATATTTTTTTCTAACTATAAACCTCATAAACCTGTGAAATTATGAAACATGAATTAAAGTTGTCTTGGTCCTGTTGAACTCTTTATTTGTTATTCTTTCTTTTTACTTCCCGGAATACCAAATAGCTTTCCCATAAGTAGGCAGGCTATAAATGATCTTAATTATCTAGTTATCTGCATGTTAATTACGTATTTTAGTTCGAAGACCTCCACCACGAACGACCACCTGTCACAATAACGACGACTTTCGATGAGCAGCAGCAGAAGATCCTTTTACCAATACTACTGCTATTCGTGAACGTCTGGCATTGAATATTTCGGCTATGACGGCGCGAATGTCGTCTGCGTGAGACGCAGGAATTCCTCGTAGAATTCCTGCAAAATGGAATTTTTCACCATTATGGCATCGTGCTGATAGGCTTGCCTTTGCTCAACAGTTTGTGGTGGAGGATGCTGTTGCTGTTTGAGATTGATCTGGCTTTATACCAGCAAGGGCTTTTGCTCATCGAGCAGCCTGTATGAATATTTTGCAGGTGGGAAGGTGGTTTTTAAAGATATGAGCCTTTTATTATAATCTCAATGGATTGAACAGGTTGAATGCTATAATATGGAATTCAGGTCTCGAGTTGTATTCACTGACGAAAGGTCTTTCACTAGTAATATAGTAGCCGCAGAATACATAACTGCAGACCGAATAATAGAAGGTGTTGTATAATCATTAATAGCAGTTAAACCATACTAATGATAAGCAAGGGTAATATTATAATCAAAAGATAATCATTTTGTCAGTAACCATGGATTTTCTGTTAATGGAATTATATTGCCACGAGAAGTGTGAAAATAAAAATTCTTCATGGAAAACCCCCATTAGTTCTACTATGGCCAGCTTTCAGGCATTAAGCAAATGCATTATTAATGTTAAGAATAATCACGTAGGCAAACTAGTAATATAGAGTACAGTGTTTACTGAATTAAAGAATACCATATAACAGACCATTGCATATGAAATTTGATGCTATTATTGGTATTAATCCTTGTAGATGAATAAACATTCTTAACTTATTGCAAGGTTTGTTACTTGGTATTTTATTTCCCCAAACGATATATCATTATTTTCTCAATTATGAAAAGCAAAGCGTAAATTTTTTAAAAATTAAATTTTTCTCCTTCACATACTACCAAAGAAACATATGAGGTGACCAGGAGTGGGCATGTCACCGTAAACATGTGGGGCTGGATCTTCTCACATTGGGTGATATCACCAGGATTGAAGGGAGGTTCACTGGTGAAAAATACACTGAAATTCGTCAGGATTTCTTCCTCCCTTCACTTCAACAGCGGAATTATTCCTTCCCACCTGCTCCTGTCATTTTCATTCACGACTGCTGCCCCATTCATACCACCAGAATAGTCCAGGAATAGTTTCAAGGTCGAGAGCATCTGCAATTGCTTCACTGGCCAAGTAAGGGTGCAGTCATGAACCCCATAGAGAATATTTGGGCTAATTTGGTAAATTGTTGGGAGCCTGAGAGGGAGAGGAGACCAGATCAACTTATGGGCCACTGGCGAACACAATGGGAGCTCCTCCACAACTGACCGTAGATAGTTAGAAACCATGAATCTTCTATGCCTAACAGATTGCAAGCGGTGATCTAGAAGGAAGGTGGCTGAACTTCTCACTAATATTAAAAATAAATGTAAAAATTGCGTGCGTATATTTGGATTACCCCATGGCGTCCTCTGAACTTCCATGTAATATGATTTGGCACCGATCCAAGCAATGTAAAAAAACTGCAAACAAACGTATGCATATGGTTTAGCTCCAGGTCATGATTATTGTAATTTATTTATTAGAAAGGTGAATTTGATACCTAAACGGAGTTAAAAATCTAAAGGGAATTTCGCTATCCTGATTTCTTTATACATTCTCTAAAAAGAAATCCTCAAATAATATCATTAATCTACATTTCTCCAAATAGCCCTTTCCACAAAGGACAGGTAAATGACTGAAGGGTTGTTTAACTATAGAGGCGTCTCTCTCTTATCCTCACACGAATGATGATAAGAGCGAAAGAATTTCTGTCCGTATGACATTAAAACTTGTATCACAATCAATATATTAAAAAAACATAAGCCAAGTAGAAGATGATGTGTTTACTCATATCATGTAATAATTATTTTAATGAACGGCGTGTAGGAATAACCTCTACAGTATATTCAAGAGGGAATACAAACCCAACCATGAATACATGAAACCTCTGAATGTAAATAATTGTCATCATTAGCAAACAGAATTAACTTTACCATATGGGAATGGTTAAAAGTTTGCACCAAGTTTGGGAGTCCTTCTTCACTTTCCATTGCTCGTTGTGGAATTTTCTCTTTCCCTAGTTGTGTTTCATTTTGACTCATCAGTAACATCTACTCTCTCTCCCTCTCCTTTTCCTTCTATATATTTACAAGAAAGAGTGAGTTTAATCCATCTTTCTTCCTTTAAATGTTGTTGTATTCAGTAAATCTACACTACTATAATAGTACTGGGAGAAATACTATAAAAACACACAGGCATTAAAGATAAACAAGAAAATATTTTAGGTGGAACTTTTCGTCAGCCATACATTCTATCCACGATCATTATCTACCTCAAGACGGAATAACATTATGTTATTCCGTCTTGATCTACTACCTCTCGTCCATTCATCGGAGTCTCAACTGGCCCACCTTATCCCCACCAATTTCAGTTGTAGCAAAGCCGTCTGACTGAGGTCATCGGTACAGCAAAAGAAAGAGGTTTTCAGTTTGAACTACGTTTGATAATTCCAAAACCTGTAAGACTGCTTAACAACAGCAACTTAATCCCCAACCCCACCCTCTGCCCAAAATTATATATATATATATATATATATATATATATATATATATATATATATATATATATATATCTATATCTATATATATATATATATATATATATATATATAATATAAATAAATATATATATATATATATATATATATATATATATATATATATATATATAAATATAATAGTTTAGTCAAGATTAGATGGTCTTCATGGCATATCAGAACTGCATACTTAAGCGCAGCAGTATTTCTAGAAGACATCATGTCACTTTGCGTTAGCTAATATGAGAGAGAGAAAGCCACTGTGTCAGCAACTTTCAACACCTCCACTGAGTTTTTGGGTATATTCAATCAAGTGCTGCTGCACTTCTCTCTTTATAGCTGCCTATTATATTATCTGTAGGAAACGCACTGCAACTGATACTGTAAACTTGGCTTACGTGATAAGGTTCAAAATATCCTGTTATGATGTTCGTGATTTTCACCAATACTAATATAAATTTAAAATTTTGATAAATTTTAAGTATTGTGTAATGAATATGACATATATAATAACATATAAAATAACGTCTCGGCCGAAAGTTAAATGGAATCTTAATAAACTTATATTAAAAGTGAGACAGTAATCTTCTATACAGCGATGTAACCTACTCAGATTTTTTTTCATTCCTTTTGTGTGTGTGTGTGTCTTTCTTCAACCAAACCTAATGACTCCTCCCACTAAACGAACTCCAGAGCCAATTGGTGGAACTCTCGCTAACGGAGAAAGAGTCCTCCCCCCTTCCCCCTCAGTAAACACTGTTACCATATAATTTTTTTAACTCTCTCATGAAGGTGTACCAGGGAAACCTGTGTCCAACTGTACCTTCTACGATTCTCTCCTAAAGTGATGATGTACCCATATCACTCGATAACCAGTGATAAACAACTTGACGTTTCTTGAAGTGTTAATTAAGCAACGTCAAGCTTTTGAGCCATTAGCAATCGCAAAAGCTAACTCTTTCCCTCTACCTCTTCTGCTCTGTACGTTTGTGAGTTTGTTTCTTAGCACATTACTGTACCACATGTTACCGTTAAAACCTTAGACAGACACTGTAATGTATTTCTTTACAAGTTTAGCTGACTCTAAGTATGATTATCACACATATCATAACACTAGAGACTATTTTATCGCTTTTGAGATTTCATTTCTCATCACCATAGAAAATATTTAAAATGTGAATTTCATATGTAAGCAAGACAACACCAAACAGGCTGTAGTAAGTTTACTGATGCCATCGAATGAGTGTGTGCATGTGTGCATGCATGTTTTCATTTATTTTCGCTTTGCTTTCTTTACTGTATTGTGTTCCATTACAAGTTTAGTTGGCTCTGAGTACGATTATCACACATTATAAAGTACACAAGAGAATGTTTTACCAATGTTGATATTTCATCTCAGTTGTTCTCTCTCTCTCTCTCTCTCTCTCTCTCTCTCTCTCTCTCTCTCTCTCTCTCTCTCTCTCTCATACCCTATGCACACATTTGCATTCCTCTTTTGTGTTGTAAAAATAGAAAATGAGAAAATGCCGTAAAAATATAAAAGGGAATAGTGTAAAATATAAATTAAAAAGTCATAAACATGAAACATGCAACAAAATAAGCTGTATCAAGTCAGATGTCTACCTAGCTCTCTTCAAGACCCAACCATCCCGCATCCCACCCCAAGAAGTCATCCAGTGAGTTAACTGCTCCCAGCTCCTGGACATGCTTTCCAAAATGACTTCTCTACACAGCCTTCATGCCCATTCTCCCCAATTTTTAGGAATTTATATAAATCATATACCTTTGGCACCTTGGTCCATGTGAGTTGGATAATGTCGAGTATCGGATAATGGCGATCTGGATAACTATGGGATTACTGTAATACATTTCACATCCGATGAAATGAAAGCTACGAGATGAGTCTTCCAAGATGAATGAGGTCTTCCTGTTCCCCAAGAATTCGAGACATGCAGTGGTTAACCCAATGGTTTAAATTCATTTCTCGCTATAATGTGCCAGTTCGGATTCCACAATCAAGCTGTAGGTCCCTCTGCTAAGTAACCAATTGGTTCTTAGTTGTAAAAAAATCTAATCCTTCAAACCAACCAAGGAAACTGTTAATCAGCTCAGTGGTCTGGTAAAACCAAGGTATACTTAACTTTTATTTTAGTTACTATGCAAATTAGTTTAAGCACGGGCTCTTATTGTATGGAAAGGGATACGATAATATACTCTCTGTTTTAATTTGAGATGCAGAATAACTGCTGATTGAGTAATTAACATCAGATTAAGAAATGAATGATAGTCATTATGAATCGTAATTATAATCATCATAACAATCCTTGCAGATATGAATAAACTAACCTTTTGCGATGGACTTCAGATAGGGGATGAATTATGTATAAGTGACGTTCATACAAATGTATTTAAAAAGTCATGAATATTAAAAGGTTACAATAAGATTTTGTTCTCAGTGGGAACTCGTTAGTTTATTCATTTTCATTTTCCTCTGTCCTGTCGTTCTCCTGCGAACTCTCGCATAAAGTCTTGCCTTTGTTCTTCGGTGTTTCAAGCAATAAACAAATGCGCATTTATGACCCAATCTATGGCACGTTTTTAAAGGCCATAGGAACTTTCATCTGCATACCTAGCACCAGTATGAAGGAAATAGAGACTAAATAAATGAAATGAGGAAAGAGACAGAGATGGATAGTTTCTAACTTCGGAGGAAATTAAATTCGATCACTTGATTAGAAACTTTCAAAACAGGCTGATACGCAACTGGCGATCTCCTGTTAAGGAGAGGAAGTATACGTGCAAATGATAATGGAAAATATTTCATTAATAAGAGTAGATGTTTGATTTTAATAGATGGTGTCTGATGTATCTAATGCCATTAATGACGGTCCCCGTGCCATTAAAAGTAGCCCCATTACCAGAATTTATTTTATTTATGGAATAGCAATTCGAGTAAATGAAATGGAAATGGTACCTGATTACCTAATTAATGGTGCTTTGATCTGTCAGATATGATACGCTACATGGTCATAGGAAATCTTTTTGAACTAAAGTACTCTTTCATTAAATTAAGACGAAAGGCTGTAGTTTTCTTTGAAATACTGAAGATATAAAAAATGATTTCCACAAAACTGAAATTCTTTAATGAAGCTATTTATTCCATTTACACACACACACACACACACACACACACACATATATATATATTGATAAACATATATATATATATAATTTATATTCTATGATGATTATTATCACTTTTGTAAAAATCAATGATTCATTTATCACACATTACCACATGAGAAAAATAACGAAACAGGGTGTAGGTCCAGACCAGTTTCGACTTTATTTCCAAGCCATTGACAAATTACTGATACAGAGTGTGATCCGTCACAAATATATATACTACAAGAACATGTCACTTTACCCCATCATCAACCGTTACAAGACAGGCTCATATCTCAACTCAGGCCGGTGTCGAGGTGGGAGTAGCCTTTAAAACTCATTTGGCTAAAAATCCTGCAATAGACTCTCAGGGGACATTGCTGATAAACAGACCATCCTACCTCAGATCCACCAGTGACAGGGTGTCATGGAATACCTTTTGGAAACTCATTAACATTACTACCCTCATCTGTGTTTACAAACCTATGATAATCCTATTTTCAACATCTCTACTGCCTACCTTAAAAGTTTAAACAATTTACAAATTTCTTTTGATATTAAAGGATCAAGTTTTGTCGACATCCCATACAGAAATATTCATATTATAAAACTTTCTTTTATGAAGCTAGATTCAATGATGTTCCTTTCAGTGCATTATTAGAATATGGAATCCTTTTTGCCCCTTCCCAGTTGATAGCATGATTGTTCTCACTAACATGTACAAATATACCACTGTTCCCTTGTGCATATCTCAGACATTTCTTATGTTTAAATCAATTCTTTTTTGTCAGTGCTTTCCCGAGTTTGGCCATATAAAGTTGTCACAAGACTTACACGGAATTTTATATACACACCCTTTAATATTGTCTGGGGAGTTCTTGATTCAGTACATTTTCATTGTTGTATTGTTCTTAAATGCGACATTAACACCAAAATTCTTAAGAAGATTAAATTTGCTATCTTTCATACTATTATTATATTCAGAACAAGCAAATTTTTGTGTTGTAAGGTTCTTTCTGGTTTTGATACATAGTCTTTTTGCCGCTTCAAATGCACTAATTAATACACAATCAGGATATTTCAATTTTTTTGCCTGCATTCTAATCTTATCTATTTCATCATCAATATATTCAGGGCTACATACCCCATGTAATGCTCTTAAAAACAAGAGAAACACTGAAACCAAAACCTTATTGCATTGTCAGAATAATGAAAAAAATAGGAAAAAAGTACTGAAGTGGTTTTCTATACACACTATAAGTTTAAACCCACTACTATTTCTTCGTCCTGAGGACATCCAGAAACAGTAAGCACCCATCATTTTCCATTTCCATCGTGAATTTAATTGATGGTACTAATTGATTTAACTTAACAAAAAAGTTTTTACATCTTGGTTCCAGCTCTAAAACACAAATTATGTCGTCAACATACACCTAAACCAATTACATTTCTTGGGATTATGTTGTTTAATATCTTCTTTTCAAAAAATTCCATATATAAGTTACTTAACATGGGGATCAAGAGGGTTTCCCCTTGCCATGTACAAAATTTTGTGAGTAAAATTTACCAAAATTCAAATTTACAATCTTTTACAACACCGGTTTAATCAGTTCAATCAAAAAGTATTTTGAAAATGGGATATTGACCAGCTGTGTGTTCTCTAACAATTCAGATAAAAATTATCAGATCATCTATTACACCTTTGTGAATAGTGATTCAACATCAAAACTTACAAGCCTGGATTCACTATTAATCTCTACACTATTTTGACAATATTTATCAGGTTCACATTATTCTTGAAGGGCATTTGAGATTAGTCCTACTAATGGGTTGAGAATATCTACTAAGTACTTCGCAGCTCATGATGCTGGACTAGAACTGATAATTGTTCTCGTCGATAAATTTGCTTTGTGAGTTTTTATTTATTCTTCTGTATAGTACATTGGAAACTCACATGCAAAACTGTTTTATAAGGCTTTCGTTGCAACCTTGTTGCAATATAATGTTTTGATTAACAAAAACACTTAATATGAAAATATGTGTGGGTTTCTCCAAAACTTTTCAACATGCGATGAAATTATGATTTAAAATAAGTCTTGGAAGACCTCATAAGAAAGTGGTTAATATTTCCTCTTAATTCTCAACCCGACAAAACTATTTTGTTCATTTCTGGCACCATTTCTGGTCCAGGGGTGGATGTAATTACTGTTACTGTTGTTTCTTGTTTGTGTTAACTGATTCTTGACTAAAGCAAGAGCACTGAGAGAGAGAGAGAGAGAGAGAGAGAGAGAGAAAGAGAGAGAGAGAGAGAGAGAGAGAGAGAGAGAGAGAGAGACTCCGTTTCGAGGGTGAAGAATGCAAAGAAAGAATGAGAAGAGTAAAAGAGCAATGAAGAGAGAGGAAAGAGGACCGAGACCTCCTTGTAAATTGTCATACTTTTCATGTAATTCTAATGATTAAATGAATCCATGGGGCTTGGGGACGGACCTGGGAGTAGGGTGGGGAGGGGGGGGACACCTGGTAAAAAGCAGTAGTTGCAACGCCGTTTGTGAAGCCACTTTCTCGCATCATCAGATTCTCGACGTCCAAGTGACATGACGTCTTCAATAACTAACACCAGATTGACACTACTTCAGGACAAAGTGTCCAGGTTCTCTCTTTCTCTTCTTCTTTTCTCCTTCTAACACCCTCTACTTTCTCTCTCTCTCTCTCTAACCTCCTAACATACTCTCTCTCTCTCTCTCACTCTCTAATAAGCCTCAATCTCTCTCTCTCTCTCTCTCTCTCTCTCTCTCTCTCTCTCTCTCTCTCTCTCTCTCTTTTCAGCTTAAGATAGTTGCTTCAATTACGTTGGGAAACATTTTGACATTTTGTATTTCACCCTGTCTCAACGCAGCTCCCCCACCCGCTTCCTATCGGGGCTGGACTTGACCAAGGGCATCAGGAGTGTCACTATTCATCTCAAAGGACCTCGAAAACTATGGATTAGACACTAATATCTGTCGTTTTCAGTTATTTTACGTCATCCCCTTCCCACACCCCACCCTTTGGTGCCACAGTAATGTCTTACCCCCACAGTATTCTTTTCTAGATAGTAAGTCATATGTATAAGAGTTTTGGTGAAATTGTTCATTGCGTTTCAGAGTTATGCTGAACATACACACATACACATAACATGAATACATAAGATCACTGGTCAACATGACATCTCTTTGTTCGCCAAAATAGAATGTTGAAAGTTCCTCTTTATCAGATCACTAAATCAACAACTTAAATAAAGTCGAAAACAAGATCAAGATTAACATTTATTTTTCACCTGTAATAATATGATATAATAATATATATATATATATATATATATATATATATATATATATATATATATATATATATACGTATATACACATGCACACAATATAATTTTTGGTTGTTTATTGAAATTACAAGGTAAATAGTTATTCAGTGACGAATACAAACCCTGGTCGATGTATATTTTTAACAAAACTAAAAGTTACTAAAATGGCATATTTACAACACCAAAAACAAAACATGACGAAGCCTATTTGTTAACACAAAGTAACAAGTCAGAATTTTTTTTCACCCCAGACATTGACAATAAGAAAGCAAAAACATTTTGGAAGCAAAATGTTTTTCAAACTTACTGAATTAAACGAGGCAACTATCGTGAAAAAAAAAATCTACAAAATTGCAGTATTTAGTCGATGAATGATGACTTGGAGTGAAAAATATCTGTTCCTTCGTTCCCGAATGCATGGTCGCTGAGCGGTTTTTTGGCAGTTTTATTTACGTTCAAAGCTTTGCATCTATTTGCATGTATATTTCTTTTGGGTTAAATTAATTTTAGTTCTTTGGTGGTTCAGCTTGATTCGAACTGTAGCAAACGTGGACCTTGATGATTCTGTAATATTGAATTATGTTACGGGAAACACATGCATAATTCAGCGGTATGTTTATATATGTTTTAACATCCAAGAGTTACTGATAGTTGCGTAGTAAGTTGAGGATACTAGGATTTTCGAGTATTATGTTGCCGTATGTATGTATTTTATTTTTATTATTATTATAATTATTACTATTATTATGCCTGCAAGCAGACTATGCAGTATTTGTGCAAAGGACACGCAAGAAATTTCACTTGATCTCAGAAAAATGTAGCAAAATTGAGAAAAGGTTATATATATATATATATATATATATATATATATATATATATATATATATATATATATAATATATATATATATATATATATATATATATATATATATAATATATATATATATATATATATATATATATATATAATATATATATATATATATATATATATATATATATATATATATATATATATATATATATATATATATATATATATATATATACATATATATATACAGTATGTGTGTGTGTGGGTGTGTACCGGTAGGTAGACAGATATAGATAGACAAATAGACAATAACTTGGAAAGGCGATTTGCGAGCAATGCGTTGCCCCTCAGCTCGTTCCTGCTGTTGAGTCTCCATCTCAGTCTAGACAATCCCTCACTGATCCGCGGCCTTTCTAGATTGTGTATTGACTTACGTAGGAGAGATACGCTAAGGGGAGCTATGATCTCCGCTGGGATTTATGTGGCCGGTTGCTGAGGCGGCTTGGGTGGGGAGGGAGTCAGTGGATTGTTGATGTGTAATGGCACTCGGCACCAGTGCTGAAGTCGGTAGATTTCTAAAGGTTTCTTTGGACGCAAGTAGGGAGGAAACGATCAATGGCACAGTCATGTTACTTCTAAAAAAAAAACTAAAACGAATACGGAAGTTCCAGATACTATTCTGAGAAAGACCAAATGATTGTTTTAAATTATCGTCATGGCAATGACATAAAGAACTTGCGAGGTCATTAGAGAAAAGATTAAAATATCTGGAACCGGGTGCGTTGAAATTCACCTTGAGTCATACTAAAATTCTCTCAAGAGACTCCAGTCATTATATTTTGCCGGACTGGAATTTTACAATATTTCTGGCTTTTATTTATATCCTGTGTAAGAAATGCTGTCAAACTGATCATTCGGCTTGCTACGAATTTCAATGTTTAGCTTTCAAGAAGGCTAGATTCCCTCGGTACTAGTCCTACTGAACCTCTTCGGAAGAGAATGCTGACATAACTAATAAAATATATATATATATATATATATATATATATATATATATATATATATATATATATATATATATATATATATATATATATATATATATATATATATATATATATATATATATATATATATATATATATGATTAAAACTCATCTTCCTCTTATAAATGTGCTCTCCACACACCGCTGTAATTGACAGAGCTGAATGATAAGATATCATCCAGTGTAAGACGCAGTTCTTACTTTCAACTGAGATTCACATAAATTCCGTCCCGAGGTCGCCATCCTTTGTTTTACAGATACCACTATGGCCATTGCTACCAAGCTTCGCAGTCCCATCGACATTACATAGAAATTGTAAACCCACGAGTCAGTCGGTTTTATTGTTTAGCCTGAGTCACTTAACATTTTTTTTTTCTTTTACGGTTTTCTCATCACATCATAAAGGATATCTGTGAATACTTTTTCGTTAATTACCGAGCCTCATTTGAGGCAAAGATTTGGGCACACACTCTCTCTCTCTCTCTCTCTCTCGCCTCCTCAAAACTATACGCTAGCTTCTCATTATTACACGTTATACGTACAGGATGTACCATTAATTGCAATTCACTTTCGTAAATGACAGTACAAAGCTATAGGTTTTTAAAAATCTACTGTTTAATTAACTAGCTCACAAATAGTGAAAAGCGACAAGAGCCCAAGACCAGCTCTGAGGTTCTGGCCCGCTGTGGCTTTTGTTACCAAAAGAATATCTATCTTTCATACACAGAAAAAAAATTGCGTGGATGCACACTACGTGTCACTATGATATTTTCTTGATTAAACCAAATTTGTTGAGTGAATTCATTCGTACACATTTTCTTTAGGTTACATGGAATTTGCGTCTACTCAATATGCCCGGGTCCTCATAGCTACCTCAACGAAAAATATATTCTAGAACTTTTCTTCTGATATTTTCTGTGAAGTCCAGCCACGCTACCAGGGTTAGTCTTTTAGAATACACTGTGTATGCACTAAACACATTCCAGTGCAGTTCCAGCAACGAGACAAGCTTTCTGTTATGTTGAATTTCTCTGTGGGTCGGCCAGGATGTCGACAGAATATTCATTGGTTTATTTGTATGTCAAACAGGGGTCCCAAAGGCAAAGGTCAATAAGGAAGACGTTGATGAGATTCGCTGCAGCTATCTATGGTGTGTCTGTGTTCAACGTACAACTGAATG
Organism: Macrobrachium rosenbergii; assembly: GCF_040412425.1. Classification (NCBI taxonomy): domain Eukaryota; kingdom Metazoa; phylum Arthropoda; class Malacostraca; order Decapoda; family Palaemonidae; genus Macrobrachium; species Macrobrachium rosenbergii. The sequence goes on along the minus strand of NC_089772.1, from coordinate 2,811,097 downwards.
GTATTCTTAATCGAAGATCGTAATCCAGTTTAGAGAACCATTTCATTCTCTGGAAACTTCACTGAAAGACTGATTCATTCTCCAGCCTGCTCCTGCCCTCACATAAATTTCAGTGAGGAAAGACGCCCATATGCAGACAATTTATGACGTTCATTGGTGGTTCCCAATATACTTAACGACTGCATTTAAGAGAATATGCTTTTTAGATAATACGCTATTGCCATCGGCATTTACAGAGGATTTCAATTTGGTTGAAACTTACAAGTGATTCCTCCTTGATTTGGGTCACAGTTTTTATTTCTTTATGAAGCATAAAATATTCCAGTCTCTTTATAATGGCATTTAGTGGTCACAAAAAATAATGAATGGGTCTGCCAACTCTTTGTTCTATATTGTGCATTATCAAACTCTTCTTGAAAGCCTCTATTTTTCATTTCAGTTTCTACCTCTGATCTGTTCACTTGCTTGGCTTTGATGACTGCCTAAAAAAAAGACTAGTTTTTAAAATTTTAATTATTATTATTATTATTATTATTATTATTATTATTATTATTATTATTATTATTATTATTATTATTATTATTATTATTATATAGAATCTACTGGTCACTTTTTACCAGATACGTATGTTATTGTGATAACCACAATGTCCACTTACTTTCCATTATTTTTCAACATTTTTTCATTCGCTCGTCACTACAAAGCCTCAGATCCATATGGAAGAACATGAATGAATTCTGGATTCGAACTAGCAGCCTGATTATCAGAATGAGGTCACTATTCCGACCTGACCACGGATAGAATATAAGCCTGTTGCCAACCACACATGCATATACCTGTCGAATTCAGTTACATTAATAAGAGCTGTAATAGACCCCTCATCACCATCGTAGTTAAGTGAATAATAATTTTATTGCTTATCAATCATTTTCATTTTTATCAACTTTCTCACTTTTATTTTTTATTTTGTATTATTTTCAGGTTATTTTTAATTATTTCCATTTTTTATTTGCATTATTTTTAAATTGTTGACTTTCAGTTTAATCTATATTTTTCGTTATCGTTTTTATCGTTTAATTTTATTATTTTATAGCTGTTTATATTAATAGAATATTCCTTTGACTTTTTAATTATGTTTATTTTCCTTACTTTGCTTTTCTTTTTATTTTTTCTTACATTTTCAATTGTATCTTTTACCGAATTAATTTTTGGGTATTTTTTAAATCTTTATTTTTTCTTTATAATTTTTATTATTTTTACATTTACCTTTTTTATTACTAAATAATTTGAATAGGTTATTTAAAAAAAAACTTAAAATAGGGTCATTTATCGCCAGTCAGATTATTATTATTCAGAAGATGAACCCTGTCCCTGTGGAACAAGCCCCCAGGGGCCATTGACTTGAAATTCAAGCTTCGAAAGAATATGGTGTTCATTAGGAAGAACTAACAAAGATAACGGGAAAAGCAGAAAGAAGAGATCACTTATTAAATAATAAAAAAAGTAAATTAACAGATAAATAGAAAAAAATGTAAGTAAATGATTAATATACAAGAATTGTATTAGGGTAGTTAGGTTTTACATCTTCGCTTAAACTCCTGAAGTTCCATGCAAGACATCCTCTGGAAGGCTGTTCCACAGTCCAACGGTGTGAGGAATAAAGGACCTCTGGAACTGAGAAGTTCGACAGCGAGGCACATTTGCCGCACATTGGTGCTGCTGTTCAGCAAATCTGGTTGCTCTCGGCAGGAAAAGGGGATTAGGGATCAATTGTCAATGTGAAAGATCTCTGTTAAAATACAACGTATGAAAAACTGACAAACAAGAGACCATCTAGCTAATGTTAGGAAACAGGAACCTGCCACCTCACGAATAACTCTATCTGAATGAGATAATCTCTGGTAGTTGCAGATATCCAAACTGGAGAACAGTATTCTAGTAAAGGAAAAACAAATGCCCTAAAATTTCAGGCTGCAAAATAAGATGCTGAAAATTTCATTAGAGGTTCTCCAAAATTCAGATGTCAGCAGAGTTACACCTGGAATAGTTAAAATGACCTTCCGATGGCTCTTTTGTCTTCGAGCCTTCTTGCTCAGTGTTATTCGTTAGTATATTCATTTGATTAAATTTGTAATTTTTCGGATATTCTTCGATGGTCTTTACAGAGACCGTGTCTGCCAACAAACCTGTCAACCAAAGATTTGTAATCGTTGCTGAATTATAATTTTATTTAGTTTCCACAAGAAGCAAAATATAATTTGCATATCACTTTCATAAACCGATAGTTTTAATCAGTCAGTCGAAATGAAGAATTTCATTAACTTCAAACTTTTTCAAGGATTTTTCGGTGAGGCAGATATTTTAATAAATTTTCAAAAATTATTTCTAAAGAAACTTTGGCGCTTTTATATTATAATAATTGCAAAAAATAATACATTTCAAAAATTTATTCTTTTGAGGGCTTATGTATAGTAGCCATATATCGGACAACAATGAATTAGTTGTTGGGTATCATTTCTCAGTTTCCTTGCTCGAATTCCTATTTGAGAAATAAGCATTTATTTTCCATTACCTCGTTATGCTTCATCAAAGGCATAAAATCCAGCCCAATTTCCTAATGTTGAGTTCAAATAAAAGCTGACATAAACTGTTTTTTTCTAACTGATATTGCCCGACTGATATATGGGTTCACTCACTGACCCCAGAGTAGTAAACAATGTTTTTCAAAAGCAACGATCGCTGTACTTTCACCACTTGATAAAATAACGTTACTTGCATTATACAACCTTTATTTAGGAAGGCTTTTAACGCAAATGAAAGTTGTTTCCTTTGAAGTAAGTATCTGTCCCCTCCTACTCTTTGTTTCTTTTACTGTCCTCTCTCTCTCTCTCTCTCTCTCTCTCTCTCTCTCTCTCTCTCTCTCTCTCTCTCTCTCTCTCTGCCGTTTACTGTTGGGCAAGTTCTTTTCCCATGCGGTTGAAGGAAGAAAAACAAAAAAAGTTCCGACATAAATGCTCATTCCTTTCAGATCTTTAACGCCAAGACTATTTGTGAAGGCCCCGCCTGATGGACCAACAGCGTCGAAATAATATAAGATAGAAAAAGGAGAGAAAGACGAAAATAGAATAAAAATGGAAGTCTTTACACTAAAGCATTCCAATGCGAATGAAATTTCATCATAATAACAATCTTTTTCTTCGTTTAGTATATTTGTATGATCTGAAGACATACCATAATTCATCACCTGTCTATTATTTATCGCTTATGGGTAAATAGTTGATTCATTTCTGCATGGACCATTATGCGGAAAATGATTATGATTCATATTCCATGTCATTCGTTTCCTAATCTGATATTAGGTATTCAATAAACAATAATTCCACACCGATAATCAAAACTGATCATAAATTATCACATCCCTTTCCGTACAAGAAAAGCTCCGAGACTTATTTACATGTATTTGCTCAGTAACTAAACCCTTGCTTTAACAACTAAATGTCCCAACTTCTTGGATACCTAGTGTATTATTGCCGCTATTATTGAAACCTATGAATAGAGGTCCGTTCTTTAAAGATGAGACGTTTTTTGTATCGCGTCTTGATGTACCTGAACTGTGCTTAAACCCTGAAGGCCTCATGAGGGCAGCTGTCCTTATGACAGGGCAGCTGTCCTAATCATCAGCAATTATACTGAAAGTTCATAGTAGTTAGAACAGTAAATTGAATAAATAAAGACAGGGAAAAGAGTTAGAAAATTTACATGGAACAAATTAACGTAATGAACTTTATATAAAAATAGATAAGCGAAGCATAGAAAATATACTTGAAAGTACGCTAAAGCAAGAAACTCTAAAGAACGTGAAAGGCCATGACACGGCCCAAGGTACGAGAATACCATCAACGGGGCAAGGCCGTTGATATGGCAGACGGGGTATCCCAGTAGCCACACACATACACAGTCACACACGCAAATATATACAGTATATATATATATATATATATATATATATATATATATATATATATATATATATATATATATATATTCATATACAATATATATATTATTTTGAGAATGAAAATTGCATCAGCATTAATTACGTCTGTTTGCCACAGGTTAAAATTACTAAATATAAGTTGTAAACCTAAAAATTTTTCTCAAGTTCCATCAAATTAGTGAAATTGAGAAAGTTTTTCCTTCATTTTAGCAGGAGCTGCTTAGCGGTATGACGCATATCAAAAGGGTGAAATACTTTAGTTTTAATATGCACACTTTAATAATGAGTATATGCATGTACTATATATATGTCATACACACATATATATATATATATATGTATTATATATATGCATATATATATATATAATTTATATATATATATATATATATATATATATATATATATATATATATATATATATATATATATATATATATATATATATATATATATATATTTGTGTGTGTATCCGTGAGCGGATGCTTTATTCCTTTACCTTTGGGCCAGTCAACGAACAAAATAATTACACTTCTCTTGTATTAGGTTTTAGTATATTGTTATATTTACACTTTAAACCCTGAAGTTTTATGCGGATTACTTTCCTCATCGTCACAGGAAATGAAACTATTGCCAAGACTAAATAGATAAGAAAAGGGGCTTATTTTATCCTAATGATTATTATTGTTATTATTATTATTATTATTATTATTATTATTATTATTATTATTATTATTATTATTATTATTATTATTATTAAATGAGCAATTGTTCTGAAGGCTCATAACCCGTTTTCAATGAAAAAAATGCAATTCAGGAAAATGATTAATAAAGGAGAAAGGATAGGAAATAAATGTTTAGCAAAAGAGCATGAGTTAGATGTTAAATATACACCATACAAGATAACTGTAACTAGATTATGTAAATAAAAACAAATAACATGAAATAAACAAGTAGAGCAATAAAAAGACGTGGCTGAGGCTACAACAAGCATGGGGACTTAACTCCCCCAAGCCCGGGAAAGGCACTTACCAAGGTTTGGGATCACCGGTTAATGTAATTAGGGTGGCATCCGGAAAGACTCAGAGCCAGTCAATTTACACGTACACACACGCACACATATATATACACATATATATCATATATACACATACACATATATATATGTATATATATATATATATGTATATATATGTATATATATATATATATATATATATATATATATATATATATATATATATATATATATATATATATGTATATTAGCTGACCAACCCGGCGCTGCCCTGGAAAACTCTGAATGACAGTTTAAGGGTAGGGGAAGGGGGCGTGGAGGGTGAGGGGAAGATAGAGGGGGAAGGAAGGGGTAGGAAGTTACGTTCCTCTATCAGAAGAGGCTAAAAAGCATCTCCGCTGAACAAAGGCAATAAATAAGAAATAATGTATTTCTGCAATTCCTGCTCAGGTGTGTCTGTGTGTTTGTTCGGTGGGGAGAAGGTTTGTCTCTCATGCAACGACAGTGAAGTGAAGTTGTTGCCAAAACACCCCATAAACCTCGTTTAAACCGAATTTATAACGATATACGCCATCATGACGCTACGAAATAGTCATTATAACGAATTCCGAAGGTAAAAACGAAGAAGAAACAATCGAATTAATGAGGAAATTCGCCTTTGAACTAATAAAGAAAATGGATATACTGTCATCATACATCTAGCACAGCGGTTCTCAACCTTTTCATTACCGAGGACCCCTTTTATCTAAATGGGTTTTTCCAGGGACCCCAGGATATTGATAGGTCTGTCAGTTCAACATGATGACTTTATTAAACTAAACACGAAACCGTGTTATTATATTTATCAAAAGAAAGATGTATGTAACTGAATAATTATGCAAAATAAGAAAACCAATAAATGGAAATAAAAGAAATACAGAACAGGAAAAAAAATTATTTCTCATTGACTCCTTTAATGAGATGGCTGATACTGCTTGGCTAATACCAAATTTTCGATTTCAGGTTTAATTACAGTTTTAGGAGCAGATTAGGTTCTACATTTAGCCTATTTCTGGGTACTAATTTTTCACACTTAACCAAAAGTCTGCTAAGTCATAACGACTAAAACTTGACCTTAGGGAAGTGTCAAATGAAAGTTCAACTAGACTATTTTCTTCTTTTGCTGTTAATTATTTTATATCTTTTACTTCTTTATGAAATGGATCCCTAATCCAATTGTTATTGGGATCATGAGGAGGGAAATAATCCCTGAAACTGGTCTTTAAACCTTGCAAATGCTGAATGAAAAGGCTACTAATTTCTTCAGGGATATCATCCTCAGAATTTTCAAGAAAGTCACGAAGTGTTGGAAGGGATTCAAACACACCACTCTGCAGGCGTTCAGACCACAATTCTAATTTCATGATCATGGCTTCCACTTTATCTACAACTTTAAAGATTGTTACAGATTTCCCCTAAAGGCTCAAATTTAGGTAATTCAAATACGCAAATACATCCGACATACATGCCACAGTAGCTAGCCAGGAAAAGTCATCAAACCACTCTATCCCATGAAATGATTTATCCTGAAGAAATAGTCTTATTTCATCACGTAACTCAAATATGCGGGTAAGTACTTGACCTCGAGAGCAGTTGTTCATGGGCGCTGCCCATCTCTACACAAAGAACTCTAAAAATACGGGAATTTAAGGGATGAGCTTTTATGAAGTTAACTGCTTTTACTGCTTCATCGAGAGTTGTCTTCAATTTCTCTGGCATCTTTTTTGCTGCCAATGATTCTCTATGTATGCAGCAGCAATGAGTCCATTTGACATTTGGTATCAGAGCTTGGATCTTTGCCTTGAGTCCTTTGTACTTTCCCGACATCGCAGGAGCCCCATCAGTACTGACTCCCACACATTTTGACCATCCAATTTCACTAGTAATTATGAAATCATTCAAACAATTAAAAATACTCTCACCTGTAGTATGAGTTGGCAATGACTGGCAAAAGAGAAAATCTTCACTAATTTTAAAATCAAATTCACACGTTACGAATGCAAGTAAATCAGCATAGTTAGAAACGTCCGTACTTTCATCTAATTGCAAAGAATAATGTTGACTTTTAATCACTCTTTTCACTAGCTGATTTTTCTCATTTTCAGACATCTCTTCTATTCGCCGCTTCACTGTGGAGTTTGATAATGGAATGAGATCAAAACTCTTTAATATTTTGTCTCCATGCATTCTAGATGCAATTGCTTTGGCAGCAGGTAGAATTAGTTCCTCTGCTATTGTATGTGGTTTTCCACTTTTGCTATTAGAAAAGACACATCATACGAAGCAGACACAGCGTTCTTATCATCACGCCCAGTTGCTATTTTTCTATTGCATTTCGTCTTGAAAGAAGTTCCTGTCGTCTTCTTTGGAAATATTCAATAGGTTTGTTGGTCTATTCTTTATGCATCTTGTCAAAATGTCGGCGAAGTTTGATTGGTTTCATACTTTCATTGGTCAAAATTTCATAACAGAACACATTGTGGTTTCTGTTCACCTTCACTGCCCCCAAATAAATCCAAAGGATATACATTCCTCAAGATATTTACGGTTTTTACGCTTTGGTTGATGAGTGTGTTTTCTCTTTTGAGCCAGATGCACTTTCCTCTTCCGTGTCATCATTGTCTCGTTTTAACGTGCTTCCGGTTTTTAACCAACTATCCATCATACGATCTGATATTCACAATAAACTGGTCACTGATGTCGTCGGTGCAGCTGAATATAAAGTTTAGCAATCAAACAAACACACACGCACTGAATATGGACTTGCTCCAATCACATCAGTCTAACCCTGAATGCCATTGTCTGTTCAGAAGTTTCAAAACGTTCCAATCGTACGTACGGCGAGAACTTGTCAAAGCTCGGTCCTTTACTGGACGTGTTTATATAAAGATCCGGTCTTACCATACTATAATAGTCAGAGTCTCTGAGATGTCAGTTTCATACTCAAATGTTAAATGCATAAAATAGTAAATAAAACTAATATATTTTCATGTATATATATATAATTATATATAATAAATAATTTTGACTTCAGGCTCGTGGCCCCCTGGATTCAGGTTGAGAACCACTGAATTCTAGCACGTTATGTTGAGCTAGCAGCTACTTTGCGCGAATAAGGAAGACAACTATTTAGGGAGAAAATCTTTGGACCTGCTGGTTCGGGTTCATTGCTTTGTAGCTATGAAATATGTTTTGTAACAAAACCAAAAATATTTAATTTAGCATTACAACCAAGTAGTGAGGTATATGTTTAACACCTATATATATTAATAATTATCATAAATTATGGTCAAAATTCACGTAAATTCTGATAAAAAATTTATTATAGGGGATTTGGATTTATTGTTGTAGGTTAACCACATGTCTGTCAGCACATGGAATAAAAGGTGGAGCGTCAGGAGAAAAATGAGAATTAACCCAGTAACACTGAAGGAAAAGGTGACGTAAAAACGAAAATTTCGTTTGTTTTCTCTGTGTCTGTATGTCTGTCATGGGGTAGGGGTTTGATTGTGAGTTAAAAACCTTTCTGGAGTGACATAGAGGCCGTGTGCAAAATTTTGTCTGGGTTTGTCACACAGTTCACATTTCTATTGTGGACAAACAAATGTACAAACATTCACTTTTATATATGTGTATATATATATATATATATATATATATATATATATATATATATATATATAGATAGATATAGATAGATAGATGGATAGATAGATATAGATATAATAAACACATAGGTGATTGTGTGTTGATTATAACTGAACATATGTAGTATACTCATTGAGAAAGGAAAAGATAAATGATAGATTGATAGATAGATAGGGAGATGGGGAAAACACACTTGTATATGATATAATAAACACCCAGGTGATTAGAGGTACGTAGATGATTATAATGACTTGTGTGTGGCTTAATACTCCTTGTCTTTATTGAAAACCTAAAAAATTCAGAATTTAATATATATATATTTGAATTATATCACTGCTGATATTGGGAAGTTGGGGAAAACACACTTGTACTGTATGTGAGGCAGTTAGCCTGCCCAGGTAAAGTCTTGGGTATAGAGGTACGTAGATTTTTTTTTTTTTATGACTTGTCCACCGTCCCGTGGGATCGAACCAGCGACGGTTAATTGTCACCGTGGTCCTTGTCTTTCGCTGGTTCGAAACCTGGGTTATATCAAAAAAAAAAAAAAAATTCCTTCTATATGAAAATATATTACTCTCTGAGGTAGAGTGAATTGATATTAAAGGACAGAAATTTATTATATATATATATATATATATATATATATATATATATATATATATATATGTATATGTGTGTGTGTGTGTGTGTGTGTGTGTGTGTGTGTATGTGTGTGTGTGGGTGGGTGGGTGGGTATGTGTAAGCATTATGTATGTATGCAGTCAGCAAGATTTTTTTTTTTTTTTGCAGAAAACTGGTATGTCTGTAAATTAAACCTTTCATAAATAATGACATCCTTCTACATTAAGCTGAACGACGACAGACATGTTTTCACCTCCAGAAAAGTAGTCGAGTTGTTTTTACTTCGTAAAACTAATTCAGACATTTTGCTATGCCAGTAAGGTTTCTTCACTGGATGTACTCTGTGAATTACAAGAGTCTGAGTTTATTAAAAGGTGTAAGAGGGAATATTTCGCATATCCAACTCTTACAGACACACATATGTATCTATCCCAATACCACCCCGAGAATGAATAGTTGCGATTCCTGCTATGGGGAGATTCATTAGTAAAAACACCAATGTTAGAGCATTATTTGTGGCTTACTGTTTAAAAGTATAAGCCATGTGTAAAATACTTATTGACTATCATTTTATATATGTATGTATATATATATATATATATATATATATATTTCTTGAAACGGGTGGCTACAGAAAGTATTAGATCCTAGTTCTCTGCAAGTCTTTTTAATTTGAAGTTACTCCATAGCTTAATTGCCCTACTGGCAAACCACGACTGGTTCTTTATTCAGCTGCTTACTGTAGGTCAACATAGTCTATGCGGTTACTAACAGACCGCCTTTAAAGCATTGCGCCTTGGATTAAACCGAAACGTGCTCTGCTTGCTAGTGGAACGAATTTTAGCCACAGTACACACAGACATGTTTATACCTACATGTACGAGAGAGAGAGAGAGAGAGAGAGAGAGAGAGAGAGAGAGAGAGAGAGAGAGAGAGAGCTTCGGGTGGTGGGTAAAGAGAAATGTAATCCACAGTTACCTTATTTTTTTGTTGTTGTTGCCAAGCGTAGTGGGATTCTCCTGCGGTAAGGGGAAATCTGGTGTCCGTAGGGCTGATGGGAAGCCTGCGGGGAAAATGACCTTTGTGTAGGGGGATGTAGGGGAATTTCGCTTATTTCCCTAAAAAATATGTTTTTCTTCTATATTCTAGGTAAAACAAACAAAAATAATATTTTTAATATAAACAGTATCGGCGAAAAGTATTAAACAGCCCAACATAACAATGATACTAAAAACTCGGTATTTGCTCATTCTAAGGGACAACGAGTTTCAGGTTCAGACTTGTGATTTAGAATGTTAGTTTAGCTTCAGTCTAGCGAGTTCCTGATAAAGTTTGTGAGAGGAACTTTGTTATCCATCAGATAGGCTTTGTTTCGAGATTTCTGTAATTATGCCTAAAGTAACAGATAAAGGTCACTGTGCCCAAAGATATAGAAAAGAATGGGAAGAGGAGAGCTGGACTTCAGGATGGCTATCCTGTGGAAAGCACGACGACGGAAAGACTCATTGTCGAATAAGTGATAAGAAATTGGTGGCGGGAAAATCGGAATTCATTGGTCATACGAAATCGAATTCTCACTTTTGTTTTGCTAAAGGAGTGACTGCAAGTCAGCTCAGGACTATGTTTGTTGAACTAAAGAATGACTGTAGGATTAAAGCAGAATTGAATGCTGTTTCAATGGTAGTTAGAAAAAAATTGCATTGCAGTCAAGGTACTTTAAAAAATATAGACTGAAATAAATTAAATTCTGCGATTGAAGGATTTTAATGCTTTTTTGTAATAGAATAATTTGGCATTTATTTACGTTTACTTTAAATTCATTAATACTTGCCTTAGATATGTATTTTCGTAGGTTACTTGAGTAGAGTCTTTTTTCCAGATTAAATGCAATACTGTTGAATTTTGCAATGCAACAATCTAAAATCTATTTACATATAAGCTCAATACAAGTTTATAATTTTTCTTGTAAAGTCTAATTTTTCCTCTTTAAAGTAGACAAAGTTCTGTGACTAATTATTAGTGTTGAATCAATATTTTCGTAATAATTTACCATTCAATTACATTTGCTATAAATGCATGAAATTTTCATATCATACATATTTTCTTTAACTGGGTTAATTTTTCTGTACCTAAAATTTTGAATGTTTATTTTCAATATGAATTGAAACTAAAATGAAACTTCATTTTCATTTATCCTATTATTGCATTTGGGGCTTATGGGGGAGGTAGGGGGAAATCACCTCTGGTGTAGGGGAAAACGCTCTTAGTGGTGTGGCAACACTGCAGCCAGTCGACAATGTTAACTCCGGTCTCCGGGTTCCTGGCCTGCCATTAAAAAGTTACCAAATGTCCGTGTTAGTGCTGTGCGTTTTGATCGCGAAACATCCGCCGCCCATGTGAATTTCGTGTCGTAATAATCCTATCAACTATATCAGCAGAGATTAGTGATTACGCTGATTTCGAATCCGTGGATAAACTAGCTGTAAGTAGAAGATATGAATGATTGTTCTCAACCAGAACCGGGCGGAAAGCCGCCTAGGCTAAGTGGTCTTTGTCGGTTAGCATTGGTATTTACGAAGCCTTGAGTTTTTCATAAGGGATGTATATTTTGGTGAAAGCTTTATGTATGTAAATATATTTGAACGTTAGTGGATATACCAGCAACAGCCTAAAAAAGAAAACCATACGAAAAGTAAAATTTTGAATTAGCCTAGCGCAGTCGTTGGATCACTGCAAGCCGAGTGTTGAACATCACCCTTTCGAAAACTGTGACGATGTTGTTAACGTGAGGAGGTCACTTAATGCATGTAATTGCACGGTATCATTTTTTTTTGTCAGATTTATAATTTTTTTCGCCATCCGACGCAAGTGCGGGAGTAGGATTGATCAAACTATGCCAAAGAAAGATGCGATAAATTGGGGGAGCATACTTATAAACATCGTTTGCCCATTATTCGTATTTTAATGCCGTACTAGAGACGTTCCCAAGATTATGTAGATTTGCATTCGTCCCTCTTATTAACGGTTTATTTGGAAGGGTACACTTATTGACGCAAAGATCATGTTTCTTAATATCTCGCCTTATGAATTCTGAAAGGGATCATGGCTTCACATTTGTGTTTGTTACTTAAATCATATATAGACTAAAAACCACATTTTCTGTTTAAAGAACGCAACATGCTGAACACATTTCAACACCCATACGCACACAAATAACTCTCAAATGAATGACCAAATGGATAATCCTTTAGTTTTTAATGTTTAGCTTCTTAGCATCTAATATATTTGCGTGAAAGTTTTACCTTGAATATTCACTGTAAAATCTCATAAAATTAGATGTTTTTTTTTAAAAAAAGGATGAATCTAAACATTGTTTCAACCCAACTGACCCGTAAAATTATCATTCTTGACAGGCGGTCTTAGCAATGCTTCTGTATGTACTCGTCCACTGATAGGTGATGAGGGGTAGAATGCTGGGGACGGACACGAGGTAGAATAACAAACGAAGGCTTAGAGAGAGAATAACGAAGGGACGCAGAGAGAGAGAGAGAGAGAGAGAGAGAGAGAGAGAGAGAGAGAGAGAGAAAGTATACCATAGTTTAACCAGGCCACTGAGCTGATGAACAGCTCTCCTAGGGCTGGCCCGAAGGATTAGACTTACTTTACGTGGCTAAGAACCAATTGGTTACCTAGCAACGGGACCTACAGCTTATTGAGAGAGAGACTGTGATCCCACTATTCTCCTAAAGCATCGTTATATATCGTTATATACGACTAGGCCTCGACAGTATTGATTCATTAAGGAAATTCAGTATTTTGCGTACGAACATTGGGATCATGTCAAGATTAGCGAACCCACTCACAGTAGGGTTCGCTGTTCTTTGCAAGAAGTTTTTGGGTTCGTTATTCTTTACATGGGAATAATCGGGTTCGCTGTTCTCGACATGAACACTTCGGTCCCAGACATTTAATCCCCCAGGGGCTAGTGCCAAACAAGGCGAAATACATTTGTCCCCCACGGGGCTTGTACTAAACACATCGAAACAGTGTAGATGAATCAATGTTTCACCGTGTTTAGTACTAGCCCTCATGTGGAATTGGAGTTCGAACCGGAAAGGGTTGGCCATTCTGTACATGGGGATCATTGGGTTCGCTGTTCTTGACATGGAGACGTTGGGTTCGCTGATCTTGACATTGTTACGTTAATATCTTACCTTACTGCTGTATAAAATGGTGCTAGTCGAAAAGTTATAAGGTTTTTTCGCTTAGGCCTAATTTTTTTTCCATTATTACTTAATAGCTTGTGATGTTATAAACTGATCTCACCCACTCACTGTATCTATTAGTGTCAACAAAAATAAACTGAGACACAGCTATAGTCCGTCAGCCCGACAGTAGTTATGAAAAATCAACCGATACGCAAGTCACATGCTTTGTGTAGAATTTACGGATGTGTAGCATTCTAGAATCTAGACGCTGAGCTACCAAGTCTCTTGCTTGGATTGTGAATTAAGGTGATAAGTAATTTGACTTGTATTAGTAAGTCATACAAAGAAGTCACCTTAAGGCACTTAGGCTACTTGGATAATCTCCACATTCCAGCAAACGTTGATAAGTAAAAACAGTACTTTATTTGTAGCCCATATATCAACTTCAAGATTTTAGTACCCATCAAAGTTAAACTGTATTAGCAATATTGATAAATATATAAAGTCCATTTGAATAATATCCTTATTTAACAGAACACCGAGATGAAAGCCTCTGATGTTACAGCTGGTTCACTTACGGTAGATTCTTGGGGCCTACGAGACGTTTGTTTGGCGGCCTTTGATTGGCTGGTACCGGGAGGTTGGAGGTGGCTAGCTCACTGCCTCATTTCTGTGTCTGTAGCTCAGAAAACCAGCAATATGTTTATATTTATTTATCTCACGTTTTGCACAAGATAGGAAAAGTTTGGTCATACCATAGGATTCCGTAGTAATTGTACAACTAAATCATAATTTCCTGAAGTCTATATAATAAAACACAAAGGATTTACAACGAGTAAAAGTGAAGAGAGAACCTTTAATTCTCTATACCTGCTTTTACTTATCATCGATTTTGCATCATTCATACGATCAAGATAAAATAAAACTTGTGTTTTCATACAATAAATTCACCCTGAATACGTTGGTGCTTTCAGATTTTAGATGAGTGTGATATGTGAAGGGAAAATAAAGAATATGTCTTATTATGTTGCATCCGTTCTTGACTCATGATCTGCAGACAGCGAGAGCGTCGAGGCGCCATTGACAGTTGCCAATTAGGGATATGAGAAGTTAACAGTTCCGACATTATTTACCGTATTATTATGTCTTAATTTTCTGTAAATAAATGCATAGAATTCCCATTATGACTGTGGAACTTTTTCACTCCGATATCATATATGTCCGTATGTCTGTTTAATTGCAGATAAATATCACTAATAGCAGATAACAGTAATGTAACGAATGTGCATTGAAAGTGTCCCCGAATCAAAAAATGCTAAGATAAAGTGGAGAATCGTTTTCTAGCTAAGGGCAGGTTTTGCTCGGTGAGATTATCGCTCAACGATGATCGTTCATGGATTAACAATGATCGTCAAACGACTTTTAGAGCACTATTTTGCTCGTTTTTTAATTGGGTTGTTTTGCTTTGAACGCCTGACGGTAGACCCAAAACCTACCAAGCAAGGCTGGTTGTCCCTTTGAGCCCCACGAAACTTTTAAGAATAGCGAAATTACATGTTTTGACCAGGTTATAATCGTTAAAAAATCACAAAGTTTTATTCATGTGCTAAAGTAATTTGCCCCAATCCATACTCAATGTAAAAATTACAAATAAAAAAAAGTTCATAATTTTTCATAAGACTTGCTGATGCCTCACTTTCCATTTTTACTTTTGTTAATAATACATTTGGCTTACTCAGCAGTGATGCATTCCTCTCTCGCTCAGTCATAATAAGATACTTGAGAAAAGCTACAGGAAAATGAATTAGACGATGAACATGAACACACATGCACATAAAATATCCATAATTAAGATTAAAGAAAAAATATATAAACTTACAAAAGTATTTTTTATACCTTTCTCTAACCCATTATTCATATCCCCATATCGCTTTAATTGCAAAATTCTCGACAAAATATCTGTTTTCTGCCCTTTGCTCAAAATGAGTGTGTAGTCATGCATTTCTGCCAATGTCCAGATGTTATGCTGTTAATGATTTCGCTGGCTATTTCTTAAACACTCTTTGGGCACAGATTATCATTTGAATTTTTATTTTTTACTCCATGTCTCACTTATGCCCCATTTCTTATACTTGGTTATACTTGTGTTCTTTACAGAACGAAAGTAAATGTAATTTAGTAGCAGATGGATCAAGGGAGATGTTTGAAGGAAACCACTGTAGTACTTCATAATTTCTGTTGACGGTTGTTAGCATCTTGCAGATAAATTTTGAGGGGTATGGTTCGTTATCTAAAACTTATGTCTTCCCAAATTGATGTCAGAATGTAATTGGCCTTGGAGCCATAGCTTGAATACCTCAAGGTCCTTTGTATCATAGTCATTTCCCTTTGATCCAGTCACATACCGAAACATCAAAAGCGCTCCAGGTATAAAGCCTTGGTGACCATTTGTATGCATTATGATGGATCGAGGCTCTTTCCCCGTCTTAAGTCTAAGCCTAGCTATTCCTTTTTGATCGGTCAAACAACGCTCGACGCAAATATTTTGGTTGATCCCGGTTTCACCCCCTACAAAAAAAAAAAAAAAAAAAAAATACACTGGACGGAGATAGGAACTTGCTCTGTTGTTTTCATTTTCCCTCGAGGCTTTTTCGTGCCTCTAAATTGTTTCCTTTCCAACAAAATTTTCTACCCACATCGCGCCTTCTAATACTACAGTATATTACCAGTTACCTTTATTTTTCTTAACAGTAAACTCATGGACCCTTTAATTTGATAGGTCTCCTGAACTATTTATCTTAATTTCGAAATCACTGGCATTTCGCTCTTTGATAAAATGCCTCTTGCATCTCGTCTCATGCGCTCCTGGTCAGAATTATCCAGATTTCTAACGATGGTCGTTTACTGTTAGCCTAGGTGGTATACCATCGGTAACAATATTAAGCAAGAGTTTTCTTTAGCTTTCGTTCATCAAATTTCCCCGACCCCCCTTTTTTTTTTTTTTTACCGAAAACACAATATCTCTCTCAAGTTACTGTAGAGTATGAAAATACAATGCAAAATATATCATGTAAGTTAAATCTGCAAAACAAAGACGTTTGGATACTTAAGAACACCATGTATGGCTGAAGTAATTGGAATTTCTCAAATGGACTCGTTCGATAGATATTCAGTTTAGCAGGAAATTATTCCCCCCTGACTGAAATTCCCCCGGGGAAAATTAGCCTAGGATTGATTTCCCCCCGGGAATAACAGCCCAGGCTGTTTTTTCCCCGGGGTGAATTTTGGACATAGGATATTTTTGCACCTCTAGACCATTTCTCCCCCCTACATGTATCCACTTTTGTGGCGTGTTTAGTGCAAGCCCGTTGGGGATTTCCGTATAAACACAAACAAAAGACTGTAAATAACAAAGATAATGACGCCCAAGAGGTAGTTTAGTCGTGATGATAATTATCCTGTGTGGCAGGCTGTCGTTGTTACACGCCGCCGCCATAGCCATACTCTTATAACAGTAGTGGGGTTGGGGGAATCTTGGCCCAGAGGGGGGAATATTATCCTGGGACGAAAATTAATTCCCGGAGGGGGAAGTATATCCTGAGCCATATTTCCCCTGGCGGGAATTTCGGACAGGCGGAAATACAGACTGTTACACCGAAAGATAGAATGGGGGTTGCTGTCTGTGTTACTCCGCATCACGATGACAATATTCATTCGTTTTCTTTTGTGAAAGGGCCGGTATTGCATCCTCATTAGTGGTAATGGTAATTATTTTAGTTTCTCAAAATTAGTTTGTATTTCAAAGTGTTGAAATTAGCTGAAGTCAATGGCAGTAAATGTTGTGATGACTCAGGAGGTTAAACAAATCTTGTCAGATCCGCTAGAGCCCGAGAACTTTGGGCGGGAAAACAGAAACCGGACGTTACTTGACGTAACGGCTGTCGCACTTCAAAGACTCTGGCCTTGACATGGATCGAATAGTAGCTGTTTACACAGCTACCGTCCCGTCATTAAAAGGAAATCATCATCAAGGTTAAAGTAGAATGTCAACTCGAAGATCTTCGGACTATGCTCTCATTACAAGTAATTTGAAGTTAGCCTTTGCAAGTAAAATAGGTCTATTACTAGCCCCGAAATTAAAAGATCGCCCAGTACATTAGCCGTTTTTTTTTTTACACGATATAAAACTTTTAGTGCCTGTGCAGTAGATATCGAGTTATTTGTGGTAATATTTCGTGAATGATTTGCCGATGAAAGTCGATTTTCAAAAGTAGAGACGATATCAAGAAAGTAAGAGTGACTGTAGCTTATAGCTGAATTTTTCCACTGCTTTTTACAATCTTAGAATGTTACAGCAAATGTCGAATCAAATCAAAACTTAGAGAATTGATTTGAATATTGTGGTCACTTCAAATTTTATCTAGTATAATAAAACACGATCTTGGCAGCCCTGCCACCCGGTATGCCAGGAACCTGTGCACCGGCTCATCCCTCTCCCCCCCCCTCTTTTTCCCATCTCAAGTCCAACACCAGTACTATAATTCTCTCTCTCTCTCTCTCTCTCTCTCTCTCTCTCTCTCTCTTGATATACTGTATTATATACACAGTGTATATATCATATACAGTATAAATATATCATATATTATCGTATATATATATATATATATATATATATATATATATATATATATATATATATATATACTATATATTATATATATCATATATATAATATATATACAGGCATATATTTATAATATATATATATATATATATATATATATAGACTAAGGCCTGTGATATGTAAA
>NC_089772.1:2762758-2772758 GCF_040412425.1 Macrobrachium rosenbergii | reverse complement strand
ATATATATATATATATATATATATATATATATATATATATATATATATGTATATATATATATATATATATATATATATATATATATATATATATATATATATATATATATATATATATATATATATATATATATATATATATGTATATATATATATATATATATATATATATATATATATATATATATATAGTCTGGATATATAAAAGTGAACAATTGTATATTTGTTTGTCCACTATAGAAATCCAAACCGCTTGACAGACCCAGGCAAAATTTTGCACACGGCTACTATGTCATCCCATAAAGGTTTATAACTCAAAATCAAACCCCTACCCCATGACAGACATACAGACACAGACAAAACAAGTGAAATTTTTGTTTTTACGTCTCCTTTTCCTTCAGTGATGTATGGGTCAATTCTGATTTTTCACCCTGACGTTCCACCTTTTACTTCGAGGCGCTGTCAGACGTATAATTAACCTACAACAATAAATCCAAATCCCTTATAACACCAGGTTTTGATCAGAGTTTACCTGAGTTTTGATCATAATTTATGAGAATTGTTAATATAATTGTTGATTACCTCGATAAAATCGACATTGAAGACCTACAGTGAATTAAAACTGTAGCAACCCAACGAAGTTGTAGCTTCCCTCCCACGGCTGCGTGAAAGGAACCGTTGCCAATATATCACTACCAGTGTAAACCTAACCAGTATTATTTTGAAATATATATTGTATTGCTCTATAAATATATTGTTACAGAGTCTTAAATTTAATATACAATATTTTGTAACAGATTTTGCATAACAAAATGCTCAAAAAGTGTATATTATTAGCGATTTTTCTTCATAAAATCGTTGCCAGTTTGAGTTGTTTGGTGGAAAGGACGTCGAGAATAGTTACACCTGCTGACATGTCTTTCAGTAGTTATGGTTCTTTTTTCCGTTATTGCAGCGAAATCATACTGTTAGATTCTGATCTGACTGAAAAGAAGAGAGAGAGAGAGAGAGAGAGAGAGAGAGAGAGAGAGAGAGAGAGAGAAGACGAGACGTAAGAAATTCTTCCCAATCCGCGCGTGCGTAGATCGGTAGAAAAAAAATTATCAATATACATATCCGTAAGGCATCTATAGACCCGGTAAATTCGTACCTTTCGTGATGACATAATAATGTATCAAACAAAATCATGCCCTTCGTGGGGGAATGTAAGATAACCAGTTATTTATTGTTTTGAATAAATACACGTTGATAAAAGATCGAAATGAATATATATCATTCTAATCCATAAACAATAATTTTATTGTATATGACAAGTTGTTTTAGTTGCCAGGTGTCACTGTGTGATGGTGGATAAACGGCCTCGGGATGTTGAGTTCTATGTTAGGAAATACTGTAGGTGTGTTGAGAGAGAGAGAGAGAGAGAGAGAGAGAGAGAGAGAGAGAGAGAGAGAGAGAGAGAGAGAGAGAGAGAGAGAGAAGAGAGGGGTATTAGGCCTTACCGTTGTTTGCTATCAATATAACTGTCATTAATTAAATGCTGACGAGGGGCTTATGAAGGCATTTTCTGTACGGACGAGTTGTAGGTTATAGGTAAGTGACACCTGTTGTTACTATTTTTCAAGCAATCACCAAAAATAGGTGCATTGAAATATCTAAATATTATTTACACGATGGGAAAATTCAATACTTTTCGTTTCCAATAAATTCTGCTGACTGATGAGGAGGTGGAAGGCTAGCTGCTGCAGCAATTCACTCTCTCTCTCTCTCTCTCTCTCTCTCTCTCTCTCTCTCTCTCTCTCTCTCTCTCTCCCAGGTGAGAGAGAGAGAGAGAGAGAGAGAGAGAGAGAGAGAGAGAGAGAGAAGAGGGGGCGTTAGGAAAAAGAGAGAGGGAGAGAGAGAGACAGTTTATCGGTTGTTATTCAGAGTTTCCTGAGCAGCGCCGGGTTGGTCAGCTAGTGTATATACAGCTAGATATATCTAATATATATAGTATATATATATATATATATATATATATATATATATATATATATATATATATATATATATATATATATATATATATATATATATATATATATATATATATATATATATATATATATAAACCAGCGCTGCTCAGAAACTCTGAATAACAACCGATAAACTGTCTCTCCCTCTCTCCCCTTACCTCTCGCCTCTCTCTCTCTCTCTCTCTCTCTCTCTCTCACCTAGAGTGAGTGAATTGCTGCAGCGGCTAGCCTTCCACCTTCTCATCAGTCAGCAGAATTTATTGGAAACGAAAAGTATTGAATTTTCCCATCGTTTAAATAAGATTTAGGTGTATATACATACACATCGGGGTTGGTTTACTCTTAAGATTGCGAACATCGCTTCTCTCGGGTCATTGATGTCAAATATACGTTTCTCGAATCACCATTAACTGTTCGAAGGATACAGTCTCTCACAGGCCAGTAATGTCTTTTAAGCATTTCTCTAATCGCTGCTGTTGACTGTGGTGATGTATGATGAAAGAATTACTTATATTGGAAATACTACAACTTCACTATCAAGAAGACTTATTATGCATTTGCAAAATGGTAGTATTAAAAACCACACGAGAGAGAGACACGATGCGGCTCTAACCAGGGGAATGCTCGAGGCCAACACCGAAATTATTGACAATGTTTCTGATGCTAAAAGGCTAAAATACCTTGAGGCAATATACATAAATATTCAAAAGCCTCCCCTAAACGTGCAAGGAATCAACGCAATAATTCTACCTTCCGACCGTGAGAGGAGAAGAAATATAGCAGACTAAAAACGTGTCGTCGATGTTGGACTTATCAAAATATTTTAGTTCTCTTTATTTTTTTATGTTTTATCCTGTTCTGTCCTGATATTGATTACTTTTTATTTACATTTTACTTATGCTTTTTACGTGTGTAAAAACTATGTTAATTTTACATGAACTATTTGAATGTGTCTTTGACGGTTCTTTGTTGACCATCAATTTTCAGCTATTTATTTTTCGCCTGGTTGTTTCCAAGTATGTAAATACTTAAATAGCAATTCTTAGCAATTGTTAAGAGGCCAGTTGTAAAAAAGTGTAGTAAACCTGTATGTTTTAACTGTTAATTTCAAAACGCTAATTACTGGATATTGGATTTTAACCATTAAATACTTATATTTTTGACAAGTATTTCCTCGAAAGATTGTTATATATATGTGTGAATTTCTTTGTAAACACTCATTTGTAGTTGTAACCGAAGATGTCTCTAGAAGAGACGAAACGTCCTAACCAATAGAGCGTCCATCAAAATGAACTTTGGTGCTTTACTCCATCAGTTGCCTGAGGAACAGAGCAAGATAATAAGGACAATTGAGAACATTAGTAAGACACTAATAAACTGCAACTTCGCTCTCATATTCAACGACATTTGCATAAAGGAAAACTTACTTCGAACATTCACTAATATATATAATACACACACACACACACACACACACATATATATATATATATATATATATATATATATATATATATATATATATATATATATATATATATATATATTATATGACTTTTTTATCACATCACCGTGATTCATATACAATCAGTAAGCTACAAACGTCCTTTAATATCCAATTCTCTCTACCTCGGAAATAATATATTTTCATATATGTTACCGTGTGGGTTAAGGCGTCCATTGTAGTCCTGAGTTCTTGTCCTTCGTTGGTTCTAGCCCACGGGACGACGAACTTATTATCAACTAAAGAATTCCCCTTCGGTAACATATATGAAAATATATTATTTCCGAGGTAGAGCGAATTGGATATTAAAGGACGTTTGTAGCTTACTGATTTTATATTATATATATATAACAAAATGTATGTATGTAATGTATGTGTATATGTATGTATGTGTGTGTGTATGTTCCAGCATAACTCTGAATAGCATTGAGCAGCTTCAACCAAACTTGGTATACATATGGCTTACTATCTGGGAAAGAATACTGTGGGGGTAAGACACCTCTGGCACCAAAAGGGGGTGACATGTAAAAATAACCGAAAATGACAGATATTAGTGTCTAATCCATAGTTTCGAGTTTGCTGAGATGAATAGTGACACTCCCGATGCCCTTTAAGTCCAAGTTCAGCCCTGATAGGAAGGGGGTGTTTGAGAAGGGATGGGAAGGGGGTGCATGTAAAAATAACCGAAAACGACAGATATTAGTGTCTAATCCATAGTTTCCAAGGTGGTTGAGATGCATAGTGACACTCCCAATGCCCTTCAAGTCCAACTGCTGCCTGATAGAAAGGGGAGGTGTGAGAAGGGGTTAAAAATAAAATGTCAAAAAGGCTGATATTAGTGTCTAATCCATAGTTTTCAAGGCTGCTGAGATGCATAGTGACGCTTCTGATGCCCTTCAAGTCTAAGTTCAGCCCAATAGGGGTGAGAAGGGGTGAAATATAAAATGTCAAAAATGTGGGCAATGTAACTGAAGCAACTATCTTAACAGCAAGGAAGAGTGTGTGAGAAAGAGAAGGAGAGAGAGAGAGAGTAGAAGGGGTGTTGGGAGGAGAGAGAGAGAGAGAGAGAGAGAGAGAGAGAGAGAGAGAGAGAGAGAGAGAGAGAGAGAGAGAGAGAGAGAGTTTATTGGTTGCCATTCAAGAGTTTTCCCGGGCAGTGCCGGGTTGGTCAGCTAGCACACATATATATATGAGTTTGCATGCATGCATATATGTATGTTGACCCTACGCCTATGTGAAGGCTGTCTTATTTTTATTTCGTTTATAGTACACCATATTTATTATTTCTCATAAAGGAATACTGCCAGTCATAACTGAAATTCGTTATTTCTGTTGCGTTAGATGAAACAAAGTATAATTTATTAGAAAGCTCCGAACAAATGGGGAATGCAAGCGAATGTTGGTAGGTATGCATCTTCAAAATGGACGCCTTTGTTGAGAAATTACTTTTTATTTATATCTGGAATTTATGTTGCACTTGTGCGTTGTTGGTTGTAATATATAGAAGGGAATATTGTGGCATTTTTATGAAAGATCGTTCAAAAGTTTTAGTACGTTTTGAAAGGGTGAATGCATTATTTTGTGAGAAATAGCTTAAAAGTTTTAGCACACTAAGAGAAAAATGCCGTGGTGCTGGATTAAGAACACTCTCAGAAGCTGTGGCTTTGTGACATTTTCCAAAGGAATTTCTTAAACATTTTTAATCTGACGAAATATCTCAACATTGGGGGAATGTCGGGTAATGAAACGGAGTGGATTTTTTTAAACCTTTTTTATATTTAAAAATAGATTCCCAACTCTTTTTTTCTCCTGGTTTTCAATAACTCCCCATCCAACGGCCTTCACAAAAAAAGGCATAATTACGTTTTAACTTACAGATGGATTACTTCTTAATCAAATGTTCTTATACTCTTTCGCAAATGGCTCTTAAAAAGACTGTTGAGATAAATCCATTAAATCCATGCATACAGTCATCTAACACACACACACACACACACACACACACACACATATATATATATATATATATATATATATATATATATATATATATATATATATATATACTGTAGGCTATATAGTGTATGTATGTATATATACACCCGGAACTCTTGGAAAGAGGATCCAGCGTCCTACAGATGATTTTAATCTTACGTTTCACTCGCGAAAATGCCTGCTAACCTGTGTTATAAAACCGTACTTAGCTTCTAACTCGTAAGGAAAGATGTATTGCACCCAAGGGAGTCATTAGCTTGCGCGAATAACTGAAGCTTGAAATTTCCCAGGATTATTTGCTATAAATTGCAGTTTATGTCCTTTCTCATGTTATTTCGGCTTCTTGTTGGGGTTACTGTTTTTTTTTTTTTTTTTTTTTATTTCGCACCAGTTGTATTTAATCTGGAAGTATGCGCTATTCACCTGTTTTTTTTTGGTGTCTCTCAAACATTTTTGTTTTTGGTTTGTTATTATGTTGAACCGAACTTAATTCGAAATTTTGATGATTTAGCATAAGTTTTGAGCGCGCACATTTTAATTTTTAGCATATATATGTATTATATACCGGTATATATAATATATAAATGTATATAAATATATATTTATATTACATATATATAATATATATATATGTGATATACTGCATATATGAATATTCAGTATATATGTATATATATATATATATATATTTTATATATATATAACTGTATATAACTGTAAATATATGTATATATATATATATATATATATATATATATATATATATATATATATTATATATATATATATATATATATATAATATATATATGTATATATATATGTAAATATATGTATATATATTATATATTATATATTATATATTATGTTATATATATATGTATATATGTATATATATACATATATATATAATTATATATATATATATTATGCATATATGTATATATATACATATATATGTGTATATATATATATACTGTGTATATATATATATATATATATATATATATATATATATATATATATATATATGTATATATATATATATATATATATATATATATATATATATATATATATATATATATATATATATATATATATATATATATATGAATATATGAGATTCATATTTCAAGTAAATTGAAGGTATCAGGAGAGAAAATCCAGCTCTAAATTAATTGAATGTATTTACATAAATCAGGAGACTAAATGACAAGGAGCTGTATATGCTGGGTTCTTGGCACATGTAAGTTAATTTACACAATATACAAAGTTTAAGACTACCTTTCAATATGGGATAAAATATGATAAAATTACACCTAGGAATGACTTGACTGATGGATGTAGGGGCACAGTGGATACAGATGATTCTACAGCAAATCTCACGCTCTTTCTGTAATGTATGGAGAAAGGTACACGATCACTTGTTAGCCAAACATAGTCTAATCTTTACCAGGGAATGCTGAAGACTCAAGGAGCTGACGTTAAGTATGTTCAGTTGAATTATTCTTTATTGCTGATAAATGATTCCTGACAATGTCAGGGTCTAGCTCAATGCAAAGGGAAAAGGAACAGGAAATGAGATAAGAGTAAGATAAGTGTCGGAACATTCTCCACCGCACAGTACCTTATTCCTTAAACAAAGATCCTTGGTTGCAGAAGAAATGGCTTTCATACGAGTGTGACTTTCTACATGTGGCACTTCAAGGTAGCGCTCCAATGTTAAGGTGATCGGCCAGACAGAGAGGTGATAATGGAAGATGAAAGGAGCTCGCTCATTAACGTATACTTAAATAACAAAGTGGAAGAAGCCGGAGTTTACAAGATACCGTGCAGCAACTGTAGTATAATTTACGTAGGTGAGACAGGTAGATTGCTCTCGCAAAGAATAATAGAGCACAAAAGGTCGGTAAGATATGCTTCGGAGAGTTCGGGGATTCTCCTACATATCAGAGATACTGGCCATTCCATAAGCTGGAGGGGCGCGGAGCTGGTTTTCAAAAGTAGCTGTCCGTACAAAAGAAAGATGCTGGAATCTGCTATCATCAATCAAACCAACAATATGAACTTGTCAGGAAGACATTGGAAATCGGACGACATCGACGCTTTAATCCTCAGACCGTTTATGAAGAAGGTGGCCCAGAGAATACGACCTCCAGAATCGTCGCCAAACGGGAGTTAATGAGGCCAAAAACCACTAGGGAATTGGTTATTCTGCTCCTCCTTAGGAAACGGTCACCTAATACCACACCTATATATGTTTTGTATATATACCCTTGTAACATTTCATCTGTCCATATTCTACCAGTGAACAGGGGCACAGAAGCAAGTGCCCGAAATATATGGTTGCAACATTTAAATAGTGTTTTATGGGCCTTTTTTATTCATATATATATATATATATATATATATATATATATATATATATATATATATATATATATATATTACTTTAGCTTGAGCTAATTTTTCGTTCATTAAGAACCACTAAGTCTATTCAGACATAGTAACAACCACCCTGAAATTTGTCTTATTCAGACATTAATTTTAACAGTCTTTCAGTCACCCTGAGGTTGTCTTATTCAGACATATTTGTCTTACTTATTTGTCTTATTCAGACACACTAATCTTCATTCATTCTGAACAATTGTGTTCCAGATTGGTCTTATTCAGACATATTAAATTTTAACTGAGTCTTTTCAGACATACTGAATTTTGTCTTATTTAGACACCTCTGTCTGACTCAGACATATCTACCTTATTCAGACACTGTGATCTTCATTCATTATGAACAACTGAGTGTTTAAAATCTAATTTTAAATATTGTTTTCTATGGACGCCATAGTTTCTCTTCCTTATACCTAATTAGTGATGCTTTATGTTGGCATTGCCCATACGTGTTTGGAACCGACCACGTTTTTGGGTAACTTCATCTTTTCTGCCATCCTTCTCATTATTGAATCAATGGTAATTCTTCCGGGCAGTGAGCCAGTCGTTTACTCCCTATTGATAATCATTGTTTGCCGTAAGGAGGCTTTTTTTAATTTATATATACATTATTTCGGCCAGTGTTCCTTTGAGCTGGCGGGGTGAGGACCTCATCCTCTCAGGCGACCTAGAGTTTACTTACTGATATCAATGACCTTCGGATTCCACTTGTTATTATGTACTCTTTCCATTTCCAGCAAAATGTGAAGGTCTGTTTTGGATGTAATTTTTACCCGCATAATAACAGTATCATTCTTCCTTTGGAGTAAAACGTCACTGTCTCCCTTCTCCCTTTCCTTTCTATTTCTTCATGGGCTATATACGAGCATTGTGTTGGCCCCTCATAGCAGCCTCTGCATTATGATATTATCGTCCCTTACTTTTCTTCTTAGGAAAATAGCAAATAGAGCATTTTTAAAAGACGCGTTGCAGCCATCTCTTGAAAGTGGAGTGGTTTTAGAAATCTTGGCAAAAACAAATCCTGTATACTAAAGGAGAAAATATTTTCATATCTTTCTCAAGGAAAGTGAGTCAGATGAACATTGTTTATTTGGAATTCATGCATGTCCATTATATATATATATATATATATATATATATATATATATATATATATATATATATATATATATAAATATTTATATATAATGTATATACATAATATATATTTACATATATAATATATATATAGTATATATAAATATATATATAATATATATATATATATATATATATAATTATATATATAATATATATATTATATATATATATATATATATATATATATATAATATATATATATATATATATATATATATATATATATATAATTATATATTATATATATATATATATATATATATATATATATATATATATAATTATATATATATATATATATATATATATATATATATATATATATATATATATATATATATATATATATATATATATACATTGTGTGTGTGAAGGGTATATGTGCATGGTAACACAAATCTGTCCCTGTTTTTCTTATGTGTTCGATTTCTTGATCCAAATGCTGGGGACTGACGATGCGCAATGCTCGTAAAAGCATAGAAGAAAAAGTGGATATTTTGATATTAAGTTGGTGGCCTGAATAAAAATGGACATAAGTTGTTGGTTGGTTGCCCATAAATACTGAATTTGCTCCGAAATGGTTCTCTATGTATTAAAACATCTAAGAAGGAGGTAATTGAATTTTTGTAATTCTATAGTAAACTTAATGGATGGTACCGGGTTATTCAAATTGGAGAGTAAATCATTTACCTGTAAGTCGTATTATTTCACTCAGTAGGTTCTGCCTTTGTGATTGTAAGTTTATATTTAATGGTGAATTCTACCAACAAATATATATATACATATATATATATATATATATATATATATATTTATATATACATATACATATATAAACAATTATATACATATATGTATGCACACACACCCACATTAATATACTGTATATAGATATATAC
>NC_089772.1:2752758-2755258 GCF_040412425.1 Macrobrachium rosenbergii | reverse complement strand
GTTGTCTGATTGCAGGATGGTTGTTGTATCAATTTGACTTGATTTACAGTGTTCGAGGAGGACCTCCATTTTGTGCTTTTGAGGACGAGAACCTTGTTGTATCAACTATGTCTTGACTCGAGTTTCGAGGAGGACCTAAATAATGTATCTGAGGTCACGAGATGGTTGTTGTATCAACTCCTCTTGTTTGCCCAGTGTTCGAGGAGGACAGCCCAATTACTGTATCTGAGGACGAGATGGTTGTTGTATCAATTCTGTCTTGATCGTCCAGTGTATATATGTGTATATATACTGTATATATATAATGGTTATATGTATCAATTCTGTCTTGATCGCCCAGTATATTAGGAGGACCTCCATATATGTATCTGATATACGAGATGGTTGTTGTATCAATTATATCTTGATCGTCCAGTGTTATAGGAGGACCTCCATACTGTATCTGATACGAGATGGTTGTTGTATCAATTTGTCTTGATACCAGTGTTAGGATCCATACTGTATCTGAGGACGAGATGGTTGTTGTATCATATGTCTTGATATAGTGTTAGAAAGGACCTCCATACTGTATCTGAGGACGATGGTTGTTGTATCAATTCTGTCTTGATATATATGTTCGAGGAGGACCTCCATACTGTATCTGGATACGAGATGGTTGTTGTATCAATTATGTCTTGATCGTCGAAATATATTATAGATACCTCCATACTGTATCTGAGGATAGATGGTTGTTGTATCAACATGTCTTGATATCCAGTGTTGGAGGAGGACCTCCATACTGTATCTGAGGACGAGATGGTTGTTGTATCAATATCTGTCTTGATCGTAGTGTTCGAGGAGGACCTATACTATATATAGGACGAGATGGTTGTTGTATCAATTCTGTCTTGATCGTATATGTTGGAGGAGGACCTATATACTGTATCTGAGGACGAGATGGTTGTTATATATCAATCTATCTTGATATATCCAGTGTTCGATAGGACCTCCATAGAATCTGAGGACGAAATGGTTGTTGTATCAATTTTCTTTTAAACCAGTGTTCGACTGGACCTCCATACTGTATCTGAGGACGAGATGGTTGTTGTATCAAAAGTTCTTGATAAAGAGTGTATTTATACCCAGAAGGACCTCCATACTGTATCTGAGGACGTTAATGGTTGTTGTATCAATTCTGTCTTGATCTCGAGTTTCGAGGAGGACCTCCATACTGTATCTGAGGTTGATGGTTGTTGTATCAACTCTATTGATCGTCCAGTGTTCGAGGAGGACCTCCATACTGTATCTGAGGACGAGATGGTTGTTGTATCAACTTTGTCTAATCCAGTGTTCTAGGAGGACCTCCATATCTGGCTTTTGAGGACGAGATGGTTGTTGCTATCAATTCTGTTATACCCAGTGTTCGATATTCCATTTTATCTTGAGGACGAGATGGTTGTTGTTATCAAATTCTGTCTTGATGCCAGTGTTCTGGAGGACCTCCATACTAATCTGAGGACGAGATATTGTTGTATCAATTCTTCTTGATCGTCGTGATTTGCGAGGAGGACCTCCATACTGATCTGGTCGAGATGGTTGTTGTATCAACTCTGTCTTGATCGCCCATGTTCGAGGAGGACCTCCATACTGTATCTGGGGACTGGTTTTTGGTTGTTGTTAATTCTGTCTTGATCGTTAAGTGTTCGAGGAGGACCTCCATACTGTATCTGAGGACGAGATGGTTGTTGTATCAATTCTGTCTTAATCCTGTCCAGTGTTCGAGGAGGACCTTTATCTTGGTTGTTGTATCAATTCTGTCTTGATCGTTGTTATGGGGAGGACTTCCATACTGTATCTGAGGACGAGATGGTTGTTGTATCAATTCTTTTGATCGTCCAGTGTTCAGGAGGACCTCCATACTGTATCTGAGGACGAGATGGTTGTTGTATCAACTCTGTCTTGATCGTCCAGCGTTCGAGGAGGACGTCCATATTGTTTCCAGGGATCGTCCGGCATTGGACTGTGATCCTCATTGTTTGAGGAAGTGTTCCCGTTTTGCTCTATGTATCATTATGCCGCTTCAGTGTTAATTGTAATTATGTATTATGCTGCCTATTTTTTTTGCTTCTGTTTACAGATTGTTATTGTCGTTATACTGCCTGTTTTGTCATTATTGTTTATTCTATTTGTATCTGTATGATTTTATGATTTTTCACGACCTTGTTATTGCAGGGTGGATTTGTTTACTGATTCTTTGACTGGTTTTGCATATTATTATTGTTAGTTGATCATTTTGTGTTTTTGCCACCCAGAACCTTGACTCACTGTATACTATGTATATAACTCTTTGTAAATAAATTAATACTAAGGTCACTTTTTTTATTCTGCTCCTTCCTCCTTTGTTTGTCACCTCTCGTCAGTCATTTCAGCCCAATTACTTATTTTTTTTTAAGAACCCGTTGATCTCGAGAGGCGAGATCAAATAATACAGTAAATATGTGTATATATATGTATATAATAA
>NC_089772.1:2725258-2750258 GCF_040412425.1 Macrobrachium rosenbergii | reverse complement strand
CTTTTCAAGATCTATGGATACCATTTGTAAGTCCCTCTGCCTCTTTCTGAATTTCTCCAGTAGTTGTCTCAGACAGAACGTAACATCTGTTGTTCCAACTCCTTTCATAAATCCCAGCTGTTCTCTCCCTATTTATCCTTTTGGGATATATCTTGATAATGAGTCTACTACCCTATTTGTCTTCCCTGGAACATATTTTAATTCTATGTCATGATCTTGGGCAGTCATAAACGAAAGAGCTCTCTGGAAATATTACGATTCTTGAGCATTTCTACTGCAGCAGAATGATCAGTGAAGACAGTTATCTTATAACCAAATATAATATATCTGAAGTGTTTTAAAGCACATATTATGGCTAGAGACTCCTTGTCTGTTACTAAATTTCTTCTGTGGGTTTTAATTTTCTGCTGTAATAAGCTATAGCTTGGAATTTATCATCATGTCTTTGCATTAAGTATGCTCTTATACCAATAGAGCTTACGTCTGTGGTTAAGAAGAATTCTTTACTAAAGTCTGGAAAACTAAGTACTGCTGAGTGTGTAATCTTTCTTTCAATTCATCGAATGCTTTATGTTCCCTGGTTGTTCACAAGAATGATACGTGTTCCTTTACTAAATCTGTTAGGGAGCAGATATGGTTGCAAAATTCTTTAGCAGGTGAAAACCTGCTAAACCCAAGAATGACTTCACATCTTTCCTACATCGAGGTGTAGGATATTGTTTAATTGACTTAATCTTTAAGTCGTTTACATCCACACCTTTTTTGCTGAGAGTGTGTCCCAGGTAGTCTATTTTCCTTATGAGGAAAGCGCATTTCTTTAATTTCTACTTTAGATTCTCCTCAATTTCTGTAGGACTTCTCTAACCAGTTTTATATGTTCTTTAATGGTATCTGTGGCTATTATCAAATCATCTAATAAACAATGCACAGCGCTGCCTAGTAAACCACTCAGAATTTTATCAATCTCACAAATGTCACTGGGCTTGATTTTAGATCAAAAGGCATTATTACATATTGATATCTTCCATTACTAGTGAAAAAAGCAGTCAGTGGTTTACTTTCTTTATGCAGAGAGATTTGTAGAAATCGTTGTAACAGCTCTATTGTGGCAAAGTACTTCTTGGGTCCAATAAATGTGATAAGATCTCTCATGGATGGCACTGGATAAGGATCATTTTCTGTTTTGTTCAACTCACTGGAATCAACCACTACTCGGGAAGTTTTGTCCTTTTGTGGAACTACCAGAAGTGGAAAAGACCACGGAGATTTTGATAGTTCTATTATTCCTTTCTTTTCCATTTCCTGAACGCCTCTTTCAACAATAATCTTCTGGGAATATGCTACTCTGTACGCAGGCATATAGAATGGCTTGTTATTTTTTGGAATGTCTATTCTATTGGTTGTCTCACCTGTATTGCCAAGTGTCTCTCCCCATCTATGGCAACTATATCCTTATACTCACTCAGTAGACCCTGTGTGTTTCTCTAGCATGATCTTTGATATCCTTCAAATGAGTCCATATTTTAATTCTTCTCAGTTCTGTTTCATGAGTTGAATTTTCATTCTCTTTATTGATTGGTGCCATAGTTTCCTTCTCTACAACTTGAATAGGGATAGTGTATACTTTGCTAGACCTATCTCTGTACCTTGTGTTAACCTACTCTTCCCTCCTCTGTTATCTATAACCTGTAAAGCTATTTTAACTTGTCTAACTTCATGTAGGTTGGAAGAGTAATGTACTCTATTTCCTTGCGATCCTTCTGTAAGTGCAAGAATTATCTTCCCCTCAAAAATCGGATTTACTGTTCATTCTATCAAAGTGCTTTCTCCAGGTTTCAGCCTTAAATCTGTTTCTGATTAGATTTCAAGTTGCCACTGATTTGTTGAGACTTCGTGCTTCATATCTGATACATTTCCTCTGTATTTTCTTTCTTTAGAATGGTTTTCAACAAAGAGTTTTGTTGCGTCTGTTGTCTTCTAATTATTTTACACAGATATTCTAGATGCTGTATAACCCCTTTAAATCACTAATTGCTCC
Organism: Macrobrachium rosenbergii; assembly: GCF_040412425.1. NCBI lineage: Eukaryota > Metazoa > Arthropoda > Malacostraca > Decapoda > Palaemonidae > Macrobrachium > Macrobrachium rosenbergii. The sequence continues at coordinate 2,748,220 of NC_089772.1, read as the reverse complement.
CTAGGTGCATCAGTACGGATCCTTTGCTAAGCCATACTTGGATAACCAATTAACAAATGTGCAAATGCAAAATGTATTCCTCTTACAACTAGAGCCTTCTCCTTAAGTGAAACTCTTTTTTTAAAAAGGAAATCAATTTGTCCTACTATCTTGATTCCATTACCATGAACGTGTGTGATTCAACAGTCTGGTTGGGTTCACAGTTAAGTGAGAAAAATGTCTGATATACCTTTTTAATAGCTTTTGATGGTAAACTTCCCAATAGCAAAGATAACCTTAACTAGATTTTACAATTGTCAACTGTATATATATATATATATATATATATATATATATATATATATATATATATAAATATATATATATATATATATATAAATATATATATATATATATATATATATATATATATATATATATATATATATATATATATAATTTGTATAAAAAAGGAGAGACGTCAAGCGTCCGTCGTCCAATGTTATGTCAAATTAATATTTCCAGATTAGTTCGTTATAACAACGCAGTATTCCTTGGACAGGGTTACAATTCTGCGGTGCAGAAGATAGGAGTGTCCTCTCTCATGTTGTGTGGCGATGTGACACGACTGTTTCAACTTCCAGCTGTGATTCAAACAAGCCTTAATTCAAATGGCAAATAATAATATATAATAATTTTCATGAAACGTACATCGCAATATATTCGGGTTTACTGCTGTATCTGTATTTGACGATAACTGCCATTGAATGGGGTCAAGTATGACAGCTAACATGCTATATTTACGTTTTTCCGTGTTGAATTATGTGTTTAATTGCAATGATTAACAACTACTTTCATGACTGATGCATTCAAATATATTTCTTATGTACATATATTGATTAAAATATTTCAGAACAATTGTTATGCATCCACTGATGCTAATTACTATTTTATCTTTAGAATCTGTGATCCTTCTTTCTTTTTTGTCTGAGGAAAAAATAGTACTCGCATTAAGTACTGAAATTATTTTCCGGTAATAAGATATTTAATAACGAATGCAGCAAATCAGAAAGGTGCTGTATATGTAACTATTTTCAGTCCTTGTGATATGCCATAGCCTCTGTAGCACGGTAATAGTATGACTTATTCCTCTGCTAGTGATGTAACAATGTGCTCATCTAGTATATTGCATTATTAGTGATTAAGGAACTTACTCCAAGAAAACGTACATTCAACAGTAACAAAATTTTGCATATATATACCAAATGCCAAACTATTTAGCACAGGGTTTCCAAAGAGGTCGATATCGATCCCTAGGGGTCGATGGGACTATTTAAGGGTCCATGAATGCTTGAAGGTCAAAAAGGGGATCGATTGAACTTTTGGAGTCGAATGCTGACATTCGTATAAGGAATACAAATACATAAAATGCAACTTGCGGATACACATTTTCAGTTCATATGTAATTAGTTTTCATTGTCTACTTAGCTTTCATTGTCTACTTATTTTGGTAATTCTAAGCCCGCTGTCCGCGGTGAGGTAGCCTATGGCAGTTGACGTTTTTCTATAGAACTTGACCTGCTGAACAAGAATTTCAAGTAAAATCTTGTCGGTCGGCTGTAACTAAAGCGTAATAGACCCCGAAGACTGCACACCGGTACCGTGGGTCCCCTGCACTGGCACATACAGCTCAAGGGTAAATTACAGTTTAGCTGCAGCCGACGGGCAAAATATTACCTAAACTCATGCAAGGCAAGCAAAGCAACACTGAAAACGTCAACTGCCACAGGCTACCTCAACTACACACTAACCGTTGCTTGCCATCAGGGCTAAGAAACGTAAACGTAAACAAATCCGCCATCTTGGGTTACGAACGTAACCACTGGGAGCCATATGTTCAGCAGGGCGGGGAAGGAGAGGTACTGCACAAAAGGTACAAGTTGGTAAAGTGACGAGGGACTTATGTAGAAACATGGCGTTAAATGACAGTTACCCAAAAATAATAACGCTCCTACATGAAAAGCACTAAAACCTAATAACACCAAAACACAGGTGACCTAACTACCTACTAATAAAGAAGATAGTTTAGAACCTTACCTTAAAGGGGTGGAGGGTACAATTCAGCCGCCGCCTTTACAAACGCGTGGAGCCTCGTCTTCGGGTCATCAAAGTGGATTTTAAAATGGGCTACTGCCAAGTACCCGACGAAGTTGTACCCCCTACGGCCGTACCTAGGCGTCGTCTCACGAAGTTCCCTCCACCTCCTCTCAATAGTATTTGTATGGACACCAGTTACTGGGTCCACAAAGTTCATGGAGTGATTGACGGTTAAGTGCACGTAGCCTTCGTCCTTCAGGCAGTCATAAGCTCTCCAGCAATCAGATACAATAGTTGTCCCCGGTACAATGTAGTCCTTATAACTAAGGTAGCAATTGACACAGGTAAGAGGCAAATTGCACTTGGTTACAGGCTCAGAGGAGCGGGAGGTTCCAAGGGGTTACCTCCGTCATCATGCTGGGTTGAAGAGTGAGTGAACTGTGCCGGTGAACTGCACCGAACAGGGTAGGAAGGATAAAGTTGGGGTGCTAAAGTGTATTTCTGCTTTCAGTTTTGGGGTGGGAACGAGCTCTGCGCGCTTTATCTGCATTTTTAAAATAATCTGGCAGGCTCGTATGCTCTGGCAAGCGGTAATATTAGCTGCGCGCGCCAACCACAGGGCTTACAAAATATGTAAAAGGTTTCTGTTAACGTCACTGAGAGAAAGTGGTAGCGAAACGTCCTGCAAGACCCTTCTCCTCCTACCCCATATACATGCTTCAGGTGTCTGCCGACAAATGTAAAGTAATTTTGTAAGTTATTTATGGTAAAATCATGTTGCGAAGAGACGTCAATATATTTGTGAACGGAAAAGTACTGGAAAAACGTTGTAGGCACAAGCTACAACGAATAGGAAACGGTTATAAAACAGTTGAGCAAAAGGAATACATGTAACTGAGTTTATGTATCCCCCAAATTCTCCACCTGGGTGAAACGTAATGTTGGGGTAACGTTGCAACGTGATTGGTTGGGTACAGCCACCCGCCAAAAAAACCCACCAACTACTCTCTCAGTTGGTGGCATTGGATGAACCGAAAGCTCCCCTGTAAGACCGCGCATGCGTGACATGGCCTGGAATCAGCAGTAGTAGTGGTATGTGAACAGTGCCTTTGTAACGGCTCGCACTGTCCATTTATTCCCCCTTATTTTTACGCTTGTTTTTCGTGTTCCAAATGACATATATAACTGGAAATACAACAATAAATTGCCCAAACCTTTTCCCAAGTTATTTACCCCACCCAGAACCCCGGATTCCCAACGGGTCCCCTCACCGTGAGCTATTCTCAAAGTGTTTTTACCACCCAGGACCCAGATTCCCAACCGGTCCCCTTACCGTTGGCTACAGTTCTAAGGTAATTTACAGTTTAATTACAGCCGAGCGACAAAATATTACTTTAAATTCTTGTTCAGCAAGTAAAGTTCTATAGAAAAATGTCAACTGCCATAACCTAGCCCACCGCGGACAGCCGGCTTAGATCTACCCTTATTTTATATTCTGTTTTAACTTTAGTCAAACATAATTATTATTTATAATAATTTATCATTAGTTGGAATCGCAAGGCAATAGACTGTTGTAATAAAAAGTTATCTTCATTTATTTTGAATGTATTCGTATTATCTATATTATTTATGAAGTTTCTCATTATTAAGGCTGATGTTAGGTTTAGTATCGAAACTAGGGGTAATGCAAATGTAGCGCGCACGTATGCTGTAGGGATCTGAGAAGCTCAGCTTGTCCATTGCCTGCCATCTTCTGTCTGTTACGAAACTCCTCCAAAACTCTGACAGTAAGCAGTTTTATCTTTTTGTTCCCTTATTTCATGAGAGATATTCACAGAGGGAGGGAATGTTGAACAACAGTTTCGCAGGGCTTGGTATGCAGTTTCCCATCCTGACGTAAATTGAAAGCAGTGTTTGGTATGCAGTTTCCCTCGCTAATGTACGTGGAAACTGCGCACCTACTTAATTATTATTATTAATATTGATTTTCTGTGCGTGCCTAAGGGTCGATGGTGTAAAAAGTTTTGGGACCGCTGATTTAGCACAGTAATGAGAACACATTTAGCCAACACATATTTCACCTATAGATATCCGAGGAGTAATACTGCTATGTTTCGATGTTCTTGTATCAGCTATGGCAAGATGCTGTTTATATATTAATTTTACCAGCGGGTTAGGTTCTCCTGGGTCTGCTGTAGCTGTCAGTGTCATGTGTCTCCTCTTCAGTCGTAGGGATCCTGTCCTTGTTGATATGAGGAGTAAAAGGGTAGGGCTTGGCAAGAGCTGTAGGTGATGTTCTTGTTTGTTTCGGCTGGCCATGGGCAACCTCACTAACCCTGTCACTTGAGGTGTCAGTGTCAGTCTCATTCTAGGACTGGAAGATGCATTTTGCATCATGATCATCATCATAACAAAACAATCATCTTCATTATTGTCTTATATCACCCACATCACTTTTACCACCCGAAAAGTAGTTAAAAGATGAAAACTCAGTTTTATATATTCCTCAAGTCACTTTTCAGTTCCATTAAGAAGGGATACAGCATACTAAAGTTGATCCCTGATACCCTTTTTGCTCAGATTGCATGTTGGCTTGATGCTCAGGCTGAGAGAACATTATATGAGGACCTGAATAAATTCCTGATAATTAAAATCCCCTGCCCACACCCATCTGTGCCTGTTAAACATTCTGCTATGGGACACAGTGGTAACGGCAGCCTGGAAAAAACTTTAGTCCTTTTTAATGCTCCGGGAATACTATATTGATTGAGGATCCAAGAAGGTTGACCAAGCAAGAGAAATTTGGTTCAGTCACCCCCTACCCAACACCTGAGCTGTTCTCTCCAAGGCACATGGCATATTGATGGCAGGTGAGTTGCTAGAAACTTGCAAAGCATTGCAGCATATTCCCCACAGGATTGGTCAAGACTGAAATGACCAAACCAAGTCAGTGCCATGTAGCCGTCCCCTTACAAGTCACAACACAAAGAGTGCTCCCACCTAGCCGTCATCTGTTTTTACTATGACAGGTTTGGAAAAGCCATCAAGAACTGTGCTTCTGGCTGCAACTGGAGAATATGTGAATAAGGAGGCTATCAACTGTTTCTTTTAACATAACCACCTAGATGACAGTTAGGTGGTCCTCCCTGACAAATGTCATCTGGGCATCCTCATCAAATTCCTGGGTCATCAAGTCTTGGCAAATGGCATCTGCCTCTTTCCCCTCAAGGTATCGGCCATCAGGAAATACACCACTTCAACTGCTATAAAAGCCTTCTGCTTTTAACAGAAATATTAAACTGCCATTACCAGTTCCTATCAAACATCACACAAATCATTGGCCCCTTCTACAATGTCCTCAGCGGAAACACCAAGACCCCAGCCTGGGACCCCACCCTATGAGATGCCTTCAGAGTTACAAAGGAAGGACACTCTTGACAACTGCCATCACTGTGGCATTTCCCTTTCCCTGGGCTAACCTCATGCTAACCATGGACACCAGCAAAACCAGCAATGTCACCACAGTACCATCATAGAATAAACAGTTAAGGGAATCCCAAACCAATTTGGTTCTTCAGTAGGAAACTAAACCCAACTGAAAAGGAAGTACAGCTTCTTTAACTAGAAACCTCTCACCAAACACTTAAGCACCTGACAGTTCAGGCACCTACTGAAGGGCACACCTTTTACCATACTAATGGACCACCAACCATTAGTACATATTCTTACCAAAAACCAAAATGTGTATTCTGCTCAGCAACACACCAGCTCGCAGCATCGATGAATTCACGTACATCATATGACATATACTCGGCACGAAAAACCCGGTGGCAGATACAGTATCCAGAATAGAAATCAGTCAAGTTGGGGATAAAATAACGAGGAGCTCACTGATATGCAACCATGAGAACCTGAAACCAGAGCCTGTCACACATCCATATCAGATATATGATGGGAAGACATGCCTTCAGCAACACTTGACGTATGATCCTCTGCAACACCAGCACCCTCCACCCTCCTCACCTTCCTTAGCCAGTTGCTCTTCAGAGGAAAGTATTTGACTTCTTTCCAGAAGGACAACAGAAAAACTGGTACTGCAAAAATTCATTTTGTACAGAGCCCAAAGAAATGTGAAAATGTGGGTCAAACAAATCCTCAGTTGTCAAACGAGGAAAATAACCCGCCACAAAGAATCCGGTATCTGGGAATTTCTGCAACTAGATGTCATTTCAGCTACCTCTGTATCGACAACGTGGGCCCCTTGACCCCGTTCAATAGGCCCAGATCCATCTCTATGGCTACAGACCGTTCCACACGACGGCCAAAAGCCATACCGTTTTTGCTGGCAAACTAATACCTATCAGCCTACTGAAAGACATCCGTCTATTCAGAATTTGAAGTAGTTATGTATTTTATATCTTGTATCTGCAGATACAAATGTAAATTTCAATTTCATTTGCAATTTTAATCATAGCTCATGTTATCTTTAAGATATATATTTAGACTAGATGTATTATTTGTTATTCATAGTAGCGTATAATCATTACAATAACTTTTATATTATGTAATTTTTTGGTGCCTTATGAGGAGGGAGGAACCCTGTAAAGCTTAACAAGCTTTCTGTTGAAATTTGGTTTATCGCCCAGCTTTGACAGCCAGTCACGAGGCTACCCCATAGGCATGTGTTTACCTGTCACTAATTTTCCATCTGTATGCCCGCTCAGTCATCTGTTAATAGTTTTCTGTCCGCGTGCCCGGACAAACAGGTCCATTTCTTCGAATAAAGTTAGTCTCACTCTGAACTCTTGTGTATCTCTTTCCGTTACACATATATTGTTTTTCTGCTATATCTTTATATACTTGATATTTCATTCTCTATACGTTTCTCTTCACTCATTGTCAAATCTATGGAAGCTTCCTTTGCTTTTGGTTTGTTGCATACGAATGCTTAGTCATACTTGATCATAACAATAATACATATCGCTGTTTTAATAGTTGCAAGTGAAACTGTTTTTCAGAGTAGTTACTATTGAACGTTATTGTGAAAAGAGCACTTAATCTTGTTTCTGTTAGTCGTTATTGCCAATGTAATGTCATCAACATATTTGTATTCTATCTGAGTAGCTTGCTTTGACATATTAACAATAGATTTAAATAAGAGAATCATGGTCATTTCTGTCGCAACGTCATACTTACTGAAAAGAGAAAAATAGCAATTTCGTCGCTGAGGTTAACTTCGGTTGTATGTTAAATTTTTTCAGCTGTGTATTTTTTCCATTGCTCCAACAGCGACCACTCGTTTTCAGAGGAACTGTCTTTGTTGACAATTCCATTTTCGCGAATAAAACCAGACAAATCTGGTGGGAAGGGCAGTGAGAAAGGAACACGCTAATTGGGACGTTTTCAAGTTGTTCTCATTGTCTTGTCACTCATTCGTGTGTAGGCCTTTCGTCTCTCTCCATAGCTTTGAATGACGACAGTTTATGAATGAAATCAACCAATTAGTCTTGCCGACTTGATATTTGCTCTCTCTCTCTCTCTCTCTCTCTCTCTCTCTCTCTCTCTCTCTCTTTCTCTCTCTCTCTCTCTCTCATGTCTGGCATATGGCTTTAACGTGTGTGTGTCTCTGTGCATTTATTCATATAATGAATAACGTAGAAGAATGAAACGGCTAAATCACGCTTCACTTCTATCGTGCTCACTCTCGCGAAACTGTATTGGTGGTTAAATCCTGCCTTTTGGCTTGGGAATGAAACTATAAACTGGAACTAAACAAACCAGAGAATGCAAAAAAATTATGACGTAGGTGAAGATTATGATGCAATCATTTACAAAAACGAAGAGGGAGACTGAGACTGAAATATATAAAAATATATAGCAACCCCAAATCACCGGAATCATTTTTAGTTGTATCCGCAAATGTGATAAAACTTCAATACCAAATGTTTTATGTCTGGAGTTGTTCCTTAGAAGAAAAATTTTAAACGCACTTTATTAAAAGGTACTAAAAAGTAAAAAATATTTTGAGAAACCAGGATTTTCTTACAATTAATCATGTCTACAAAAAATAAAAGTGTGGGCTTCAAACATGGAAGGAAATATATTTTTTTCATTTCTTGTAGCATTTCCTTCCATGTTTGGCGCCCACGCTTTTATTCTTGTAGACATTAATTGTAAGAAAATCCTGGTGTCTCAAAAAATTATTTTTTACTTTTTAGTGCATTTTTTAATAAAAGCGTGTTTTATATTTTAATTTTTTATTTTATACTTTTTAGTTTTGACAGAAATTGTAACCGATTTATGATTGTAGCTAACGAAATTGAACGTGATGCTGTCGAGCAAATGAAGGTATGAAAAATCCGTAGAGTTTATTAACTTATTCTACCGAATCAAAGAAAGTATGAAAAATCCGATTTTTCATACTTTCTTTGAAGATTTTCATACAAATCCTGAGATACTGGGAGAGGCCACTGTAAGGTCACTAGAGGTCACTGCTGACCTACTGGTCATGTAAGGTTGTATTGTCACCGGGATTGGGTAAACATGCAAAATTTCAAGTCGATCGGACGAAGGGAACAGGTCGAAAATTGAGTTACAAGTTTTGACCCAAGTCGACAGACAAATACAGAAGTCAAGTTAAATAAAAGCTTGAAATAAGAAATAAAACAAAAGTTAATATTGTAGAAACAGACAGCAGCTAACCTGAAACCTTTAACTTTTCCGTTCTTTAAGACAGTCACTGTTTAAGTAACGTTCTACTCTTGGTTAATCTCTCCAGTTAAAATCTAGTAAACGTCATTCATAAAAAGAGGAAATCATCGCCTTCAGCTGAATAAATGCATATTTGATTCAAAATAAATTAAGCTCTTACAGAAACCATGCCTGGATGAAATACATAAAAAAAGAACAGTGGAGAATGGTAAGGCTGAAACGGCAAAGTTATGCCTGTTAATAGTCACGCTATAATTATGACATGTAAAAAAGCAATTACGGGGTGGATATTCCGAAGTTTAATGGTACAGAGAGGGCAGTAGTCTTCAGTCCGACCAGAGCTTAAATTGGTGATGACATCTCTCGATCCCCTTATTTCCACAGTGATGTCTCTCTCTCTCTCTCTCTCTCTCTCTCTCTCTCTCTCTCTCTCTCTCTCTCTCTCTCTCTCCCTTCTCGTAAGTGCTTAAGAGGATTCTCACCCCCAACCCCCTGCTAAGTGTCTTCATAACACCCGTCGTGTTACCCTGTCTCGCATTTACTCTTGAAATGGATAATCGTCGATTAACATTATTCAGGGATTATTCCTACCCTTCTACCGCTAAGTTTTGAAATTCGCTTGCCACTTTCATTTTACCAGAATTTAAAATTTTCTGTCTTCAAGAGGATGAGCTATAGCGTCTTTCCTGATTAGGCTCTACCCTTCTTCCATTTTATTTCATTCTTTTGTTCTTAGGGCCTTGGGCAAGAGAAGGGCATTGGGATGCCCGTCCCACTAGCCTTAGCTTTTGAAAAACCAAGGATGCCATGTTACATGGGATCCCTCTAAAGAAATGCATTTGCTTAGTATTGCTGAGGCTTATTTAATGGTAATATAACAGCCATTCCAATGAATGTGCTAACGTAAGACCGGAAGTGATTGGTATAAAAACAAAACCATGAGCTTTTCATCCGTTTTCTTATTTTAGTATTCCACATTTCTTGCCCTTTCATAGTTTGTAATTCACTTATCCCTCTTTCGGCTTTGTTGCAGTCTCTGTGTTATTTGAGCATTCAGCTAATGTTAAAATAAGTTCATTTTGAGGATTGACTTAGCTTTTCAAAAGGTACCTTGAGGGCAATCCTTCAATTTCAGGGGTCAGCTGAATTACTGGTGTATTCTTCAGTGTATTAAGGTTGATGACTGAATGCTAATCTTATGGCTGATTTTTTCTTGTAAACTTTACGTTTTGATTGGTTTATGCACCCCAGATTATTAGTTTGATGGCTATTTTAGCCTTTCGTACATAATTGTTTTCTAATTTAGTATTCCAGATGATCAGTTAAACTTGGAAACATCTCTTTGAGGATTGATTTAGTATCTGCCAGTTCATCATGTAATATGATAGCTCGATTTTGATCTTTCATTTTATTTTGAAAATTTATGTAGTTCTTGGAGAGAGAATTTCTTACTACATGAATATAAATCTTCGTCTTTTATTTAGATATGCCTTCAGAAAAGCTGATTCGGTCATTGAAACTTGGTAATGAGGTAATTACCCAGCAGCAAGTGAGGTCCCTTTTTCTTCAGCTGCCTTGTTTATCAGATGGTTTGTGTTCAGTCAATACGGCTTTTGTTGAAACTTGTTCTAAATACTTCCTTGGATAAATGGTTGAGGATTCTGGCTTGTTTGTTTGTGAACTTGGCTTTGACAGTTGTAAGAGTGAAGTACCATCTCTGTGCTTGGAGGGTAACACAACCTTTTTCTTACTTTATCCTTATTTTATCCTTATTTTGTGCCTTTCTTGATTTCAAGTACTTTTTCTGGGAAGGTGTATGCTTGTTCTCCCCCCTTCCTTGTGGTCCGAAGAAGGTCCGGGCAGACTGGAGGACAATCAGCACGCTCTCTTTTGATTAGTACTGTTGCTGTTGCTCTTTCTTAAGTTTCTGCTTCTGCTATATGTACTCCGAGACACCCCTAGAAGATGCTTTTCTGTTGATTTGACTTTGGTCAGAAGTTACCCAACTACACCATTTTTGATGAACTCCACTCCTTGGCTCTGGCTTTCTCATTGAGTGCACTAAACTTGTGGATGTTCTTGTTCTTGCTGGTGTTGCTGCAGTGTCTGTGGCAGCTCTTACTCTTTTCTCACAAGTCCTTGGATACTTCCTAATAAGTGTGTCGCTACCTGAGCTCTGCTAAGACAGAAGTATCTTACCAAACAACACCTGGATTCTTGCTGGTCAGACAAGAAGCGGGCATATAACAGATCGCTCATTCTCTATTAGATCCTCTTTTAACAAAGTGGGTTGGCAGGATGGCAGAAGATGCTTATCTGGGTCTCTGGGATTCCATTATCTTACCTTCCAAACTGGTCTTTCTGTCCCACACGGGAAACCAAAGTTCTCCTTCCTAGAGTAAGGTTAAAAACAAACCGTATTCTGTAGCACAGGGCTCCGTCATCCTCAAACTCGCACATCCCACGTTGTACAAATGGTTACAGGAGTCGTCCTTCCTCTGCTCTCACACATGACCAGGAAACTGACATTGCAATCATCATCTGGAAACAATACCCCATGCCTAATTAATGAATCTCCATATAAAAGAAAAACCTTGTTTACTTGTAGAACAATTTGCCTTTTTCATAGATACACAAAACTGAGTGTTTTTGACAGTATCCACCAGCCAGTATTATTGACAGGCTTGCATCAGTGTGGCATTCCCAGTAAATATGTAAAGCTTATTGATATAAATTATATGAACGAAGTACTTACAAAGTTAAATTTGGAGTCTTGTAAAATGAATTTGTTATAATTAGTGGCGTGCTGCAAGGAAATGTTATTTCAACCTTGCACTTACCCTTGTTGCCAAGGAAAAAGTTAGTATTAACTTAGCGAATGGTTGGGTCACCATCCTCTGCACTCACTTTCCTCTGGTTAACGACCTTGTTACCATGCTTCAATGACAGGATCAGCTTTTGCCAAAGTGTTTCCATATAAAAGACAAGCTTTGTAAGTCTAGAAAAACGATAGTCTGATGGTTTCTTTAGCCTTTCGAAGGTAATGTCAGTTAGCTGATTGATTTTCATTACAGATGTCAGTTTGATGGCTAATTTGGTTTTTCAAAGGTCAGTTTAATTAATGGTTAATTAATGGTTTTTTTCTTTCCATATGTGAGTTTAATGGCTGATTTTTTACTGTCCAGACAACTGTGTGGATGGTACTGTAGATTCTTAAATGCCAGTTTTATTTCTAGTTAAATCTTCTTGATATTATTTTGATGGCCTTCACAACTTTGAATTCGGGAGTTTCAGGTATGATTTGAAAGAGTAATTTAAAGGAAAGTCTGTGGAACTACCCTATCAAAGGGAAAACTATTTAACTGAGAAAAATATGTATGTTCTCATGCTTGTACATAGTTATGTGTTTATGGTGTTTATTCTGTAGTAAATGCGAACTTAGTTCATAATTTCTCCAGATATAATTGACTATCATTATATTACATGATTGTGATGAATTTACTTTTTTTTCACCGGCGTAAATTTTGGCAAATTTGAGGATGCCATTTAACTTCCTGAGTCTAGAAAGAAACCGTTTCCAATAGCCAGTCGATCACTGTAATGCATTTTAGAATGAGAAAAGAATTAGTGCGCTTGTTTGTGAATTTGAGTTTTCTTTTTCCCTTCAGTTGAATCAGTTTACGGTATGCTAAGTAGAAGAGATTAAGTCACTGGATGTTTTCGCCTGATTGTTCAAAGTACACATTTCAATTTTTGTTTTTATTTCGCAGAAATTCCCTGTCAGTGAAATAAAACAAAAATGAAATTTAATCTGATTGACAGATAAGTAGTAATTCTATATAATACTACGTTCATGTAATTCAATGAGCTATAAATATATGTGCACCTTTGATGCATTTTCAGTGTCTTTTGTGCTTCTTGTTGTGGCTGTACAAGGTATCTTTCGGTTGTGTCCTGACAATTCAGAACAGAAGAAAAAAATATCGTGGGTAAAGTCACTTACCCTCTTACCTACGCTGTAGTGTTATGCAGTCTCAAGATGCAGACACACTGCTGACTTGCTTCTATCGCCTTTCAAGGCCCTTCTGGTTTATTTAGCTGTGGAGAAAATTACTGAAACCGACAAAAAAGAGTTACTCATAACTTCGATTTTGGGTGACAGTAGACCGTAATTAATTTCATCTGGTGTTAAAAACATGAACAGTAAAATGATGCCTTGTACTGTGTCAGAGGTTCATTTCGTTTATTTGAGATGTCCTGATATATCTAGTTACCTTAATACTAGAATTTGCCCTGATGACCTTGGTTACCATATTCGCTTTTCAGTTTCTTTTTTACAAAGACTTCCTCTAGCCTCGGTGGCTTCTATCCGATACACTAAAATAGTCCTGTACCATTTGTGCTCGTCAATCACTTTGCATTCCATTTATGATTTCATAATTTTGTATCAACATCGGTACATATTCTGGCATCTCTTACCATTTCAGACCAACTTTTGCAACAAACCAGTGGCCCTAACATCTGCATGTTCTGACACATGATTGGCTTTCAGTATTATAAAATTTTGTTCTGAATTATCTTCTATTCCATTAATCTGTTGCACCACCACCATTGCACTCTACCAGTCTTATCAGGAGCTTTTCGGGGCCCACGTTTGCCACATTTAGCTTTTTCCCTTTATCCTCCAAAATTCTCACATTACTTTCACAAAAAACTGTAGTGTTATAATTATTACAGTCACCTCTACCCGTTTACCCTGATACAAAGCAAGTTATTATTCTTGTCATTGATTTAGGACAGTTCATGAAATGTTTTCTTACGAATGAATGATAAAAGGGGTGTCTCAAGGAAGCTGGACTGGCTTAGTAATTCAGAAGTCGTTGAGATTAACACAAAAGTATGAGATGAGCATTGTTATATACTGGTGAAGTGGTCGGTTCATATATTTGTTGAAGGTTTACATCTGGAAATTGAAGAATTTACACAGAATAGGCAAGGTAAATACAATGCCAGGTGTTTTTAAGAATACGTAGAATATTGTTATATTAGGCACATATTTTCAATATACTAAAGAGCGGTGCTGTTTATATATGAAGTTAAGTGCTAATGTATATGAAACAATGGATTCTACTTAAAAGAAATTTTCATTTACTTGTGAGGAATAATGGAGGAGCAACAAGACCAATCTTAGCTTTGCCCATGAATAGCCTTAAAAATTATTTTTGGTGAAATCAAGAGACTTCTTTATTTGTTACATCTTTACTTTCCAGATCTACAGAATCTCACGTCCAGTGGCTCTTCAAGCCAACTTGACGGTATGTGCTAGAAATAATTCTCTTTATTCTCAGTGTTTATCTTTGTTACTACCCAGTAATTCTAGCTTTTATCTCTTTATCTTATTCCATAGCCCAGGAAGAAATTGCTCATGGAGATCTGTGTTGTACATTTTATCATGTAGAGAAAAAAATTCTAACCAATAAATAAATTTTCGGCAATATATTTTACAAGTATAAGACAACGTGGTGTAGGGTCGGCAATAATGCTTAAGCAACAATTTTCTTTAGCTTTCGTTCATCAAATTAACCACTTCTGTAACCAAAAACGCATAATCTCGCTAAATTTACTCTGGAATATGAAAACACAATGCAAAAGATAGAAGTTACATCTGCAAAACAAGAATGTTGAGATACTTAAGAACACCATGTATGTCCGAAGTACTTGAAATTTCTCGGGTGGATTCGTTCATAGAGATCTGGAAGATAGAAATTTATGTGTGTATTGCAAAGTTTTGAAAGTTAGGTGGCGTTAAAGGCAGTAAAAGTTGTAATGACTAAGGTAGGTAGAACAAATTTAGTTGAAGCCGCAAGAGTGTTCTCTGTGATGTGAGGAGCTCGAGAACTTTGTGCGGGAAAAGACAAGTCACTGGATGTTACTTGATGTAACGTCTCTCACACTACAAAGACTTTGACGTTGACATGGATCGAATGCTATCTGTTTACATAGCTACTGTCAGAAAAAGGAAATCTTATTTAAATTAGCCTGTCAACTCGAAGAATTTCTGGCTATGCTCCCATTACCAGCAGTTCGGAGTTACCTTGTACAGTCACTCAAAAATGTATTGCAACATGTTCCAGAAGTTTTCGTTCACCAAACAATAATTTATTCTTTTGATATATACAATGAAGTGTGCTTTTCTTATTCGATTAAGTTATTAATCAAACGGTTAACAATATAAAAAAGGTGAGTGAAAAATTCATATTACGAAATATGACGAAACATTTTGAAAAATTTCGTTTCAGATGATTGGGCAAAAGAGTCCAGGAAGAAACTATATTTCAAATGCAAATGAAAGCATATTAACTAATAAAATATTGAATAATCATCAACGAAATTACACAAATAAAAATAATTCTACCATAATCGTTGTCAAAAACACAAAAAAGAAAAAATCTCATAATGTCGTATGTTATCTTGTGACACCACACTCGGGCAGCAAAGTTAAACTGTCTCGTCACTTGCACCGATAAGACAGGTAACAGACTCAGCTGCACCACATTATCTCGCAGGTCATCGATCATTAGTTTGCATGAGAAATGTTTGTATCGTAGATTTTGCTTGGCAGCTTATTGGAGGAGCTCTGCCTAACTCCCTGACAACCGGTGTTGCTATAAAGAGAGAACATTGTTCTCTCTTTAAGTTGATGTCCAAACCATCCATAACAGGCTACTTTAGGCCAAGATATTATTTCATCATATTCCAGCCAAGAAACCCTTCATAACAGAGAAACACAAAGAAGAGAGGCTAGGGTTTGCGTTACAATATTATCCAGTGGGCGACGATTTCTACAAAGTGCTGATGAATGGGCACCCACGATAAGAAATCATCTCTGCAAGAACTACTCCTGAACACCAAAATCGTACACGGGGAATACGGTTACAACCGTTTATTGACAGCAGAAGTAGTCAGCATCGTCATACAACGTCCCAGCCTCAACATCCAATGCGAGGCAGAAAGATCCTTGCCCTCATGTAGGAGACCCCTTTCAACCATGTGGGACAAGACCGCGAACACGTGGATAGGAACACATCATAAATGTATAGGCATTGAACATATGTGTAATTAGTATATATTCATGTAAAATCTGTACATTATTTTTATTGTACAACACTTAATTTTTGTCAATATTTCACCACAATCTCTTGTAAATACTTAAACCTAAGTCTTTAGATACCTGTACTGCATTTCCGTCCTCATGATGGCACAAAACACATGCGT
The DNA here is from genome assembly GCF_040412425.1 of Macrobrachium rosenbergii. Lineage (NCBI taxonomy): Eukaryota > Metazoa > Arthropoda > Malacostraca > Decapoda > Palaemonidae > Macrobrachium > Macrobrachium rosenbergii. The sequence goes on along the minus strand of NC_089772.1, from coordinate 2,732,158 downwards.
TTCCACTTTTGTAGACCTAACTATGTCAGACTCATCAACATAGAGTTACGGGCTGCTCTGGGAGCAAGAGCCCGTGCTGGCACAAGGCCAACTAAATCTAAAACAACAAACAACAACTTTTGTATTAGTACGCTTGATAAAGTCAGTACGTATAGGTTGACGAAACAGCTGTCGCGTCCATAATTACTGAAGTAAATGGAAGAACCCCATTACCTGAACGTCTCTATCAGTAACCTAACCAATGAAGTGAAGAAAATAGTAAGAAAAATATGAAGCAATTACATAAAAGCTAGTTATATATATATATATATATATATATATATATATATATATATATATATATATATATATATATATATATATATATATATATATATATATATATATATATATATATATATGTATACATATATTATATATGATGTATATAGATATATATAAATATAAAGATAAAATCCAGAAAGGAAAGAGAAACACTGGAGTGGATCTTATCTTTATTTATATATTCATCACGTTCCACATTTCCGTGATTCAGTTATACATACATATACATACATATATATATATATATATATATATATATATATATAGATATATAATATATATGTATATATAAACATAATTATATATATGTATGTATATGTAATATATATATATATATATATATATATATATATATACATATATATATATATTTATATATTATGTATAGATATATATATATATATATATATATATATATATATATATATATATATATATATATATATAATATATATATATATATATCTATATCTATATATATAGATATATAATATATATATATATATATATATATATATATACACACACATACACATATATATATATATATATATATATATATATATATATATATATATACAGTATGTGTATGTATATATATTAATATAGATATACAGTATGTATAGATATATATATATATATATATATATATATATATATATATATATATATGCTTATGTAATATTAATATAGATATATATAAAGATATAGTTGAATTGAATTATAATTGATAAGTGGTTCGTCACCTCACAGATATAAGTTGATACCGACTCTGCTGTACAAATCACCGTCGAACGCAGGTATTTGCACTTGGCGTCTGATCAACCCACCTCCGCCAGGCAGCTGATAGGTGCGAATGAAAACATGGGTATTTTCTTAAATAATTTTTATCACACCATGATTTATATATACAGTCATTAAGTAGTTCGCTCTACCTCGGAAATAATACAGAAGGAGTTATATCTGATAAGTGGTCCGTCACCTCACAGGATCGAACTGCCGAACAATGAGAACCAACGATGTTCAATAATGACCCTTCAGTGTTATTTCCGAGGTAGAGCGAATTGGATGTCAAATTGCATTTGTAGCTTAATGTTTGTGTATTTAAAATCTCTGTGATGATTAAAATTCATACATAAAATAGCTACGTGTTGCAAACACACCGTTCAGCTGTCATGACAGAGGTGGGTTGATGTCGATGCCAAATACAAATACCTGCGTTCGACGGTGATTTGTACAGCAGAGTTGGTATCAACTTAAACCTCTCTTGATAGCCAGGTGGTCTAGGGCGTCACTAAACATCATTGGTTCTCATTGTTCGGCAGTTCGATCCTGTGAGGTGACGAACCACTTACCAGTTGTAATTCCCCTTCGGTATTATTTCCGAGGTAGAGTGGATTGATATTAAATGCAGTTTATATATATATATATATATATATATATATATATATATATATATATATATATATATATATATATATATATATGTATATGCATCACATATATATATATATTATATATATATACATATACATGTATATATATATATATATATATATATATATATATATATATATATATATATATATATATATTATATATATATATATATATATATATATATATATATATATATATATATATATATATATATATATCTATATCTACATAATATATATATATATATATATATATATATATATATATATATATATATATGTATATATATATATATATATATATATATATATATATATATATATATATATATATATATCTATATCTATATCTACATAATATATATATATATATATATATATATATATATATATATATCTATCTATATCTATATCTACATAATATATATATATATATATATATATATATATATATATATATATATATATATATATATATATATATATATGTATATATAAATTTCTGACTCACGTCATGGATCAACCCAGGTCTCTCAGGTGGAAAGCAAGGGCGTTATCCACTGGGCCATACAAGTCTAAAAGAAGCTGGAACCTGAGAGCAACTGCACCCATATGAATTACCTGGGCAAGCTAACTGCTTGCATACCAGCGAGTTTTCCCAACTATCCCGACTCAGCAATGACCCAATAGACAACATTTCATTCGAATTATCCCTTCTGAGTGTAATAAGATAGAAATCATCAACACACAATCACGTGTGGAACAGAAATAAATTTCTGACTCACGTCAGGATCGAACCCAGGTCTCTCAGGTGGAAAGCAAGGGCGTTATCACTGGGCCATACAAGTCTAAAAGTGGAACCTGAGCAACTGCATGTGAATTACCTGGGCAAGCTAACTATGTTGCATATATGCGATTTTCCCCAACTATGTATCAGCAATGACCCAATGACAACATTTCATTCGAATTATCCCTTCTGAGTGAATAAGATATGTATCATCAACATACAATCACGTATGGAACAGAAATAAATTTGACTCATGTCAGGATCGAACCCAGGTCTCTCAGGTGGAAATATGTATATATGTATCCACTGGGCCATACAAGTCTAAATGTATAGCTGGAACCTGAGAGCAACTGCACCCATATGAATTACCTGGGCAAGCTAACTGCTTGCATACCAGCGATTTTCCCCAACTATATATATACTCAGCAATGATAATAGACAACATTTCATTCGAATTATCGCTTCTGAGTGAATAAGATATGAAATCATCAACACACAATCACGTGTGGAACGAAATAAATTTCTGACTCACGTCAGGATCGAACCCAGGTCTCTCAGGTGGAAAGCAAGGGCGTTATCCACTGGGCCATACAAGTCTAAAAGAAGCTGGAACCTGAGAGCAACTGCACGCATGGAATTACCTGGGCAAGCTAACTGCTTGCATACCAGCGACATTTTCCCCAACTTCCCGACTCAGCAATGACCCAATAGACAACATTTCATTCGAATTATCCTTCTGAGTGAATAAGATATAAATCATCAACACACAATCACGTGTGGAACAGAAATAAATTTCTGACTCACGTCGGGATCGAACCCAGGTCTCTCAGGTGGAAAGCAAGGGCGTTACCCACTGGGCCATACAAGTCTAAAAGAAGTTGGAACGTGATTGTGTGTTGATGATTTCTATCTTATTCACTCAGAAGGGATAATTCGAATGAAATGTTGTCTATTGGGTCATGCTGAGTCGGAAGTTGACATAAACATCGCTGGTATGCAAGCAGTTAGCTTGCCCAGGTAATTATACATGCAGTTGCTACTTAGGTTCCAGCTTCTTTTAGACTTTGTATGGCCCAGTGGATAACGCCCTTTATATTCCACCTGAGAGACCTGGGTTCGATCCCTGACGTGAGTCAGAAATTTATTTCTGTTCCACACGTGATTGTGTGGGTGTTGATTTCTATCTTATTCACTCAGAAGGGATAATTCGAATGAAATGTTGTCTATTGGGTCATTGCTGAGTCGGGAAGTTGGGGAAAACTCGCTGGTATGCAAGCAGTTAGCTTGCCCAGGTAATTCTTTGGGTGCAGTTGCTCTCAGGTTCCAGCTTCTTTAGACTTGTATGGCCCAGTGGATAACGCCCCCTTGCTTTCCACCTGAGAGACCTGGGTTCGATCCCCACGTGAGTCAGAAATTTATTTCTGTTCCACACGTGATTGTGTATTGATGATTTCTATCTTATTCACTCAGAAGGGATAATTCGAATGAAATGTTGTCTATTGGGTCATTGCTGAGTCGGGAAGTTGGGGAAAACTCGCTGGTATGCAAGCAGTTAGCTTGCCCAGGTAATTCCTTGGGTGCAGTTGCTCTCAGGTTCCAGCTTCTTTTAGACTTGTATGGCCCAGTGGATAACGCCTTGCTTTCCACCTGAGAGACCTGGGTTCGATCCGACGTGAGTCAGAAATTTATTTCTGTTCCACACGTGATTGTGTGTTGATGATTTCTATATATATATATATATATATATATATATATATATATATATATATATTCTTCGTTTTATCGTGCTTTTTCCCCATTTTTATATGGGGTAAATACGATGCCTTCTATTTGAAGGACTTTGATTTGGCGGTGGGGTAGGCTATAGCTGATCGGCTGCCCTGCCTGACATCGCTAGACCCCGGTAACGAATGTGTACATGTATTGTACCAAATCCCCAGCTCCCTTTCTCCCAGCAACGAGGAGAACTGGGTGGGTAGGTCGGCGGTTCGAGACGTGTAAGATGTCTGTTATGTTTTTAGAAGATGTTGAGTGGCTTTGTTTATGTGTATATTAGTCTGTAACACCCATTTGCTTTCAGCAAACCTATCCGTTGATTACATACGTATTCCCGGGGTGTCTACACGGATAGCAAAGTGTCCAGCTTCTCTGACCGGTCGGCTGCGGGGATTGAACCCTCGCCATAGACTTATATGAAGTCCGAGGTTGCTGCTTCTACCAACCGAGCCCATCGAGGCTCCATATATATATATATATATATATATATATATATATATATATATATATATATATATATATAAACTGCCTCCATCCCACGTGACACTAAGGGCCTCCGTGAGATTCTGCTACCTCCGTCTTTTCCAGGGCTTTTCTTCTACAAATCTCCACTCATCTCCTGCCTCCTTCACGCATTTCCAACTATTCTAGCGGCCACTGGAGCCCAGCTGACACTTGTCTTGGTATTTGCAGAGGTGTTTGCATATCCAAGCCATCTCGATTTCCCTTTCGCCTCATACACTCTTTCCATTTAAAGTAGGTAACTTCTACTTTTATTATTACTCTTCCTCTTATTATTAACTGTGATGTTCCTGTTCACATGCCACTTGCCCCAGGATGATCGTAGGTACTGCAGTGCTGACGGGCTTTCCAAGGATAGCTAATACCTGTCTTACTTAACATCTATGGAAGTTTTGCATGTTTTTAATATCCTACATATAAGTGCACATGCATGTGGTAGCTGTTGATAATGAAAAGTCAGCGCAGTAAATTTTGCACAGTAATGTTACCTTTCTCATAAAAAAATACTACACACAGTAACTACTTTCAAAACGGATACAAAATGAGATTATATTACAGCAATTTTACCCTCCGCTCTATGAAAAGATTCCATTAAATACATTATGTGCTCGTCAATCAATTTTCAGACTCGATCTATGAGTAGTATAACAGTCTTTGATGTATTATGCAAGCATTAGTGTGGAATACTCTGAAAAATGTAAATGAAATGGACGGCAACTCGGAACAAAATAACGTAAACATATGCTAAAATAAAGAACAATTAGCGTCTCGAAAAAAAACTAACATTTAGGCTTTGATGTAAATCATTGTCGATGTAAGAGATATACATCCTAAGTTGAAATAAGAAAAAATGTAAAAGATTATTTCCTTCAGTTTTTTTGCGTCGGCCCAAATAATAATGAGAATGTTTTAATGAAACGGAGGTTAAATGATTCAGGAGGTAGAGCATATGTTGATAATACCATATGCGTAGACTTAATCATCTAAAAGTATAGTTCAGTTGGTAGAATTTTGAGTTAACGCCCTCAAAACTTCATTTCTGAGGTTGCGTCCTAAAGGGAAATGAATTCAAGCTGGATGCTAGAAGTAGGTCCATATTTGGGTGAAAGGCATTTGACTCAAGTTTATCAAGATGAAGAGCCTTAGTAATCCCTCTCTTTGCCTCAATAGCCAGAGAGTAAGCACGGTTAAACCCAGAGCTTTGAGAAAGGCAGTTTCAACACATAGAAGAAAATTAAAAGAATTACGGGTTTATTTGCTGAACTAATATGAGTTGCTTCTCTAAGACTAGAAGTATGAGTTAAATAATCTGTAGATCTAATTCGTAATTGGTCTCGGTGTATCTACAGAAGAATTTGAATAGGTTATATTCAAATGCGTAATCATGGTAATGTTTCCACGCTTCAGCACAGATAAAAGTTACGTGCATCTGTGATTACCAAAACAGTTACTCCCATTTATAATGTAGTATCATAAAACAAAATAGAAGCACTTTTAATAAACATATTACGACATACTCTTCCACATGCATAAAGTAAGAAACAATAGATCCTCGTATCACAGCTTAATTTTTTTCAGAAAAAGATAGCTCTTTGAAAACTTTCAGTTATAAATGCTCCAAAAATTTTACCATTTTATAAAACATCTACAAATCTTCGAAAACGACAGCTGTCACATTTTCATCCAAAGCTTTTACTCAATCCTAAACAGAATCCGTAAGTGGCAATTATCTGATTGGGAATCTATGCCTTAATCGGACTCTGTTGTTTGTTTATCTTCCTCTCAGTGAAAAGAATTTTCTCTCATTTCAATACCAATAAAAAATTCTAAATTGCATAGATTCTGTTGTGCCTCTGACATGGATCACGATAGTCTTTATTTTGATCGGAAGGTTTAGCTTAATTCCAATGTAGGTTGAGATGGATTTTGACAGTTTTCTCAATTTTTTACCCTACAGATTGTGAGGGGTTCGAGCTTGGGGACGGAGCAAGTCCCATTGCAATTAACTCTTTTGCATGAAAGACGAACAAATGGAAAATATTTGGAAGCTGA
>NC_089772.1:2682758-2720258 GCF_040412425.1 Macrobrachium rosenbergii | reverse complement strand
TACGTAATACTTGAGAACAGGGATTATAAATTCTCTCTCTCTCTCTCTCTCTCTCTCTCTCTCTCTCTCTCTCTCTCTCTCTCTCTCTCTCTCTCTCTCTTGTCTACGAGTGAATTAATAAAATCAGAAAATCATGGAGGAATCAGCCAACAGTGGCAAAAGGTGGCGAAATCTAGCTTGCATCGGTGATATTCAATACGATGAATTGGCAGGAAGGGAACTTGGTTTGCTGATCATGGAGATTAATTGCAGCATTGACCAAAAAGATGTGAAATCATTCACAGACATATTGAAAGGATACGATCCTTCAAGCTGGAGCAAATCTGTAGAAAATATAATGAAAATAATAGAAGAGATACCAATGAAAGTTCAATTATCAAAAGACTTATAAAGAAAATCTACAAAAATCAACACATTCCATCAAAGAAAATAAGTAAGGTGGAATTAGTGAATATATTGATTGATGCAATAGGCAAACGGATGCCTAAAGCATGTAAACTATGTAGAGTGTGGTATAGCATTGTAAATCCACAAAACCTGATTAGGAAATGCTATGCTTGCCACGTACCGACACACCCCGTCATGTGCTGAAGTTGAGCAAAATAGAAATAAGGACACAAAAATATTTTGCTCAACATGTCTAGTATGGATAGACAAGGTCATTAAATCAAGACTTAATGTACAGATTGTGGAGGATGAAGAAGATGAAGAAGATGAAGAAGAGGAAGAAGAGGAAATTAGAAAGAAGAAAATAAGACTGAAGAGAGAGAAAGATTAATGAAAACAAAGAACAGGATAATAGTATGGATGCAGAGAAACTCATAGATTCTACATATGAGGCAATACAGCAACATACATATGAAGAAATAAATTATGACCTGATAAATCAAAATAAAATCCCAAAGAGGTTGTACCCGGATCTCCATACTGAGGGGAAATGAACAAGAAAAAGAAAAGAAAAGAAAGACACAGTATGCACCCTTTTGAAAAGAGGGAATTGCAGGTTTGGTGAAAGATGTTATTACAAACATCCCAAGATATGTCACAATTATGAGATCTATGGCAAATGTGCATATCTAGATGGCTATGAAGAGGAATGCAGAGATCTACATCCAAAAATATGTAGAAACTGGAAAGAAGGAAATGGATGTAGGTTTAATAAGAAATGTAGGTACATGCATCCTGTAGCCATGAAAGACCAAAATCAAAATCAAAAAAATAAAATACATATAAAAAACCAAGGAAAAAATGAAACAAATAAAGAAAAGAACAAAGATCATGTGGTGAAGGCAAAAGCAAGCCAACAACACATTATGAAAAGTCAGCACCACGATATGAGCCATCAGCACCTAGATATAGCACAAGGAACAAGCAATGTATCTATGATGCAAGGGGATGGTGCAGATATGGAGATAAGTGCAGGTTTATGCACAAAGTGAATAAATATGAAGCTGGAAGAACAAATATAATGGAAAAGTTGGATTTTTAATGTACGAATTTCTGGAAATGAAAAAGATCAACATATCAGAACAGGAAAGAGACATGGAAAATCCTTATTATTACCCATATTAGATAATGGAGATAATATGCAAACAATCATAGTGATGAACGCGCAGGGTCTAGTTTCGAGTAACTCAAAAGAAAGATAGAGTTCTTAGAAGAACTAACCCAAAATGAAAAAAATAGAAATATTGAATATAAGTGAAACCTGGTATTCCCAAGAGACTGGTAATGATGACCAGATAAAGGGTTTCCAAACTTATAGATCAGGTAGAAAAAATAGAAATCAAGGGGGAACCGCGATATATGGGAGAGATGCCAATCAAGGAAAAATCTGTGAGAAATATAGTAACACAGAATGTGAATTAATAGCGGTAGAATTTGAATCTGAAAAATTAGTGAACATTGTAATATATAGACCCCTAATACTAAAGAGTTTGACATAATAATTGAAAAACTGGATGAAATATGTAGAAAATCACAAGGACTGGACTATACTCCTAACCAGGAGACTTTAACTTTCCTTTTGTAGAATGGAAAGAACGAATAGGAGACTGTGGTTGTATTTATACATATAAAAGAGAGCAATAGTAGTGCAGAAGATAAGAGGCAATTTGAAAAGCTATTAGATATGCTACTAGAACATAACATTCAGCAAATAAATCACCTACCAACAAGAAAGGATAATATTTTAGACCTAGTATTTGTGAATGAGGTGAACTATGTTAAAGAAATAATAGTATATAACTCGAGTATTTCGGACCATAATGTCATAGAACTAACAGTCCGTTCCAGAACATACGAAAACAAAGAAAAGCAAGAGACGAAAAATGGGAAGGATATGGAAAATACAATTTCTATAGTAAGAATATAAATTGGTCAAAAATAAATGAAGAATTAAACAAAGAATGGGAAAACATATTTGTAAGTGATGATATACAGGTAAATACCGATATATTATATAAAATATTAGAGGAAATAGTGGAAAAATATATACCGAAGAAAAAAAGTAAGCATCAGTCACGAATTCCAAGAGACAGAAGGATCTTGTTCCAGAAAATTAGAAAGTGGAAAAAGCTCTTGCAAAAGAAAAGAATGCATGGAAAGTGATGGAACTAAAAGTAAGATAGAAAATGCAGAACAAAAGATTATACAATCAAAAGAAAATGAAAAATGGAACCTAGAAGAAATGACACTACAAAATATCAAGCAAAACCCAAAATTTTTATTCATATGCAAAAAGATGAATAAAATAAGAGTAGAAATAGGCCCTCTAAGAATTGAAGGGCGATTAACGAATGAAAAAAGGAAATATGTAACATATTAGCAGAAAGATATAAGAGTGAATTTACACCTAGAATTGACAATGAAGATAATGATACAGAAATAAGAGATGAAAATACTGAATACTTATCAGATATAGATATTACAGAAGCCGATATTGTGCAGGCTATTAATGAAATTAAAAATGGATCAGCAGCAGGACCAGATGGAGTACCTGCCATATTGTTAAAGAAAGTGGTTCATTCAATCGCAAAACCGCTAGCAATATTATTAAGGCAAAGTATAGATACAGGCAAGATTTATGATGAGCATAAATTAGCATATATTACTCCTACTTTCAAAAAGTGGTTCAAGACTAGAGGCAAGTAATTATAGGCCTGTGAGTCTGACATCTCATATTATGAAAGTATATGAAAGGGTAATGAAAAAAAATATAATGAAACATTTAATGAAAAATAGATTGTTCAATATAGGACAACATGGTTTTGTACCTGGAAAAAGTACACAAACCCAACTGTTAGTCCACCATGAAAGCATATATAAAAATATGATAAATGAAAAAGATACAGATGTGGTTTACCTAGACTTTGCAAAAGCTTTGACAAGGTAGATCATAATATATTAGCGAAAAAAATTAGAAAACATAACATTGTTGACAAAGTAGGAAGATGGATAAAAGAATTTTTGCAAAAATAGAAAACAGATAGTGATTGCAAACGATGAGAAATCGGATGAAGCTACGGTAATATCCGGTGTACCACAGGGTACGGTGTTAGCTGCATTGCTGTTTGTGATTATGATTGCAGACATAGACAGTAATGTTAAGGACTCAGTAGTAAGAAGTTTCGCAGATGACACAAGAATAAGTAGAGAAATTGCTTGTGATGAAGATAGGAACTCGCTACAAAGAGACCTAAACAAAATATATAAATGGGCAGAGATAAATAGGATGGTATTTAACTCTGATAAATTTGAATCAATGAACTATGGTGATAAAGTAGGAATGCTATATGCATATAAAGGACCTAATAATGAGACAATCACAAACAAGGAAGCAGTTAAAGACCTTGGTGTGATGTTGAATAGGAATATGTTATGCAATGATCAAATAGCAATTCTATTGGCAAAATGCAAAGCAAAAATGGGAATGTTGTTCCGGCACTTCAAAACTAGAAAAGCTGAACACATGATTATGCTTTATAAAACGTACGTCGTAGTCCACTTGAATATTGCAATATAATATGGTACCCACACTACCAAAAGGATATTGCACAAATAGAGAGTGTACAAAGGTCATTTACAGCTAGAATAGAAGAAGTTAAGGACCTTGACTACTGGGAAAGACTACAATTTTAAATTTATATAGTCTTGAAAGGAGAAGAGAACGCTACATGGTAATTCAAGCATGGAAACAGATAGAAGGAATTACTGAAAACATCATGGAACTAAAATTATCAAAAAGAGCAAGCAGAGGTAGATTAATAGTGCCAAAAAACTATACCAGGAAAATTAAGGAAAGCACACAGGACATTAATCCACCACGCACCAGCATCGATAATGCAGCGTCTATTCAATGCGCTACCAGCTCATCTGAGGAACATAACAGGAGTGAGCGTAGATGTGTTTAAGAATAAGCTCGACAAATATCTAAGATGCATCCCAGACCATCCAAGACTGGAAGATGCAAAATATACCGGAAGATGCGTTAGCAACTCTCTGGTAGACATCAAAGGTGCCTCACACTGAGGGACCTGGGGCAACCCGAACGAATTGTAAGGTCTGTAAGGTCTCTCTCTCTCTCTCTCTCTCTCTCTCTCTCTCTCATCGAAACGTTCTTGTAGAATAAATAAATGAACTTTAGACAATTAATATGTCATTTGCCCGGAAGTGAAAAGAAAATTTTAAAACAAGAAATGACAGTTGAATGCAGTTGCAACGGCGATTACTTTCAATATTGTTATTATGTTAATGCAATTTAACGTTGTTGCTAGCGTGTTTTATCTTTCAAAATGTAGTCAGGAGAAGCCTCTAAAGGTAGAAGGGTAGAGCTACCAAAAAAAAAAAGAAAATTGTTAGTCCTTGAGTAACACAGAGCGCCCAAATGATTTGGTTTAGAAAGTATTCCATTATGATTTCATCTTGGGACAATTCCGTTATTTTTTTGTATTCTTAATTCACGCTTATTTTTATATTTTTTACTTACGCGAGCAGCATTTTAACGGACATACAAACACAGATTTTACTTATGTAACATTGGCGTGCTCATGTGTTAATTAGTTCCATCATGTTCACACTGAAGTAGTAACTCGAATGAATTGCTACCAGTAGGCTCACTGGTGGGTCGAGAAGTTGGGAAAAATTCGCTGGTATTTTAGGCAGTGGCCTGGCCAGTATAAACTTAGGTACAGAAGTACTTAGGTAACAACTTCTTTATGACGTGTGGGTGAACTGGTAGGCCCTGGCCTTTCATTTGAGACTGGGGATCAATTCCAATGTGAGTCAGAAATTTATTTTTTTAAACACATGTTCATTCCATCACACTCATGCTGAAGGGGTAATTCGAATGAAATGCTATCAATTGACTCGGGGAGTTAGGTAAAATTTGCTTGTATGTTAGGTGGCAGCCTGGCTGAGAAAAACATCAGGTACAGAACTACTATATACTGTATATATGTATATATACTTTAAAGCTAATAGGTCACAAGTATGTTATGAATTACAATACACAATGGATGTTGAATTAACAAGTGGGAAGGAAAACTTTCCCAAAACCTTGGAGAGAATGTTTAGCTATCATCTGACGCATTTCCTCGTTAAGTAATGATGGCATCAGGATTTTCGGGGCATGGGATCATGTGAGGTGATGCTGTACATGCGTTTGCTGGAAGTGTCCAGGTTCCGGTGGGGAACGTGCGGTTGTGCATGTCTTTTGGGCGGAGTCGCAAGGTGTGAAGGGATTAGGTTGGGAGAAGGGAATCATCAGAAGACCAACATTGAACCTTTTTAAAATTCACGAAAGTAAAAAGGGACTTGTGTTATGTGTTTTACCAGTAAAGACTGGGACCATTGCTGTTTGGAGATGTTTCGCTGAGTAAGAGGTTGGGAATGTACTCTTTGGGAATGTGCTAGACTTTAACCTATTTTTGACCTGTGCAAGTTATGGAACATGGCTGTATTTGCAAATGGTCTTTGTGGTAACAGGTAAGCACTGAAGTTACTTCATTACTGGGCTACATATGTATATACAGCAATATATATATGTATATTTATAAATGTGTATATATATGTATATATACACACTATACACATACAGTACATATATATAATATATATATACATATATACACAAATATATTATATATATATATATATATATATATTTATATGTTGGTGTATGTATATATAAATGTATATATATGAAAATGTGTATATATATGTATATATGTGTAAATGTATTTATATATATTTATATATATATGTATGTATATATAGGTATATATAATATATATACATAAATATATACATATATATACACACATATATATTTATATATAGATATATATATGTATACATATATATATATATATATATATATATATATATATATATGTATCTATATATATAGTATATACATACATGTATGTATGTATGTATATATATATAGGTATATATATGTATACATATATATAATATATATATATATATATATATATATATATATATATATGTATCTATATATATATATATATATATATATATATATATATATATATATATATATATATATATATATATATATATATATATATATATATGGTAACATGGGTGACCACTTTATAAGCAGACACAACTCCCCGACTGATTTGTAAATCCAAGTAATTTTTCTGCTGATAACTAACTGAGGAAGTGCGTGAGAAACTCAGCCCCTACCTAACTTCCTCTCCACACTCCACCTTTGGTACATCTTTGATCTTTCCTAAGAACTGGTGACTGCTTGGGATTGCCTCCTTTCAGGTAAAAGGCGAATGTAGACGAAGCCTGCTGAAAACCGCCGTGAAAGGTGAGTTCCTCATAAAAACTGGCGAACATAGGTTGCCAGAAGTCACCAGAATTTGGAAGGGCTTTACAGAGATTTTAAGTCTGCTGCGATCTCAGTGTCCTGTGCGAACGACCAAATCTTAATCTTCCGTGGGCTTAAATACGCCAGATGCCAGAGCAACGCTCTCAGAAACATGGTGAAAGACTGAATACACTGCCCCTTGCAAGCTCCTTCTGGCGCTGACCCACATGGCTCCCTTATGGCCTCCCCAGTACTTTCAGTTGTGGCCCATTAAATTCATCCCTGCATTCCTGGTGCATTTTTCTTGACGAGGCGCTTCATCTCTCCATTATAAGACATGATGTCTTGATTTGAGGTTTTTCCAAACAGTCATGTAACTTTAATCTCTAAGTGAAGTTTTATTTTCTTTTCTGAAGTACACTTTCTCACAAGTCGTGGCTCAGTTAGCCCAGTGTGAAGTTTTAACGTCAGCATTCCACACCTGAATCGAGTTTTCTTGGCACCATATGTGCAATCCTTGACTCGCCGACATCGTTATAGAGTCCGTGTATAGCCGCTTGCATCTTTCTAATTGCAGACGGCCATCGCTGTGGAACGAATGTTTATCTTGTGCCCCTTGTAGTGGCATTCCCACTGCAATCAATCCTTCAGAGTCCCTTTCAAGAGGATCCCTCATTTATTCTTCAGTATGTGGCCCATTGCTGAGTTAGTCAATCTTGAGGCAGAATATTACTTAACCTATCTATCAATCCCCAATCTTCTGATTTACATGTGTAATTGTAAATATATTCCCTTGTAAAGTAACCCTCAATGTTCATTTGCAGCAGTTCCTTGTTGAAGTAAGGCTTCAGCCTAACTGTTTTCTTATTAGGGTACTCACTGACCCAGAAATCGCAGTTAGCTAATCAAGGTGTAATAGTAATTTTCCACGTACTCCTGATTTGATCCCTGAGTAGGAACAAAGTAAGTAGGTCAGAACGAATACTCTGAAAATTTTCATGGGAAAACTTTGTCCTAATTCTGTGAATTTTTCTGAGAATGTATTCAGGTTGTTTTCAGAACGTAAGGTGTTTGTCCTAGCTTTAATTTCCACGTTTTTTTGCTGACAATCACTTTTGCAAGTTCGTCTTGGCAGCCTGTTGTCGGGTTTTGCTGCGTCCTCAAAGTTTTTCGCCTTCAAGGAACGTTTAAAGCATGTTACTCATTGGTTTTTTTAGTAATTTGCGGTATTTTCTATTCGTTTATTTTGGAAAATTGGCTTTCAGATTAAAGATATTTTCTCGTTTGATCTGTGATCATATCTTTTTACACAATCAGTGGCATCTACTGCACTTTGAGAGCTAAAACGTTTTGCCCACTTCCTGTGGATATTTGGAGTTCTATTCGTAAGGATAAAAAATGCCATCCACGTCCTGAGCCAACTGAACCGTCATCCACGAGACGCATTCGGGAAAAATTACCTAAGCGACATGAACGACCTCTTCCATCAGAGCACTTGACGATTCTGCTCAAATTTAAAAAAAAAAAAAAAAAAAAAAAAAAAAAAAAGGGTTATAGCTGTGTGTGAGTTATGGCTTTGTCGCTAATCAGTGAACGTTTCCCGTTTCGTTAACGTTGAAATTCTCTCTCTCTCTCTCTCTCTCTCTCTCTCTCTCTCTCTCTCTCTCTCTCTAGTTGTTTCATGAACATTTTTGTTTTCTGGGATGGATGACCTTTGTTGTGGCGCCATTATATGAAAGCCATTAATAGATCTTTGTACCTTCTGAGCATGTAATATGAAATTCTCTCTCTCTCTCTCTCTCTCTCTCTCTCTCTCTCTCTCTCTCTCTCTCTCTCTCTCTCTCAATGGAAGTCGAAGGTTCCAATTCATCTGCGATACTGTGATGTTATGCTTAGTAGAAGATGTCTTAGTTTGTTCGGGTAAGTGAATTTAAAGGTGAATTCCAATTTTCATAATTCATTTTTTGCAAAGGCCCTGGGAATGGACAACGTAATACCCTTATCAATGATAGTATGAGAAAATATGAGGGGCCTTTGTTGCTAAAGTTTGCGGTTTACCATCGTAGGAGATCCCTCCTCAATACTTACAGTATACTTAAAGACGTTTTGATGTTTGTTTTGATGTTAGAAAGATACACAGTGAAATCCAGTTATGGTTTTTTGACCTTGCAACCTTTTCTACCATTGTAATGACCCGGTCGTAAAATATGTGAATTTTCCATGATGAAGACTCATTCCGGTTTCCGAATCCGTAACATTCGTGACTTGTAATGGACCGTCCTTCACCCATGAAGGATGGCATCCACCTCCTCTACTGACAGAAGTGTGATGTCAGTATCATCTGTCATCATCAAGAAGTGTGGAGTCTGTGATATTTACTTAAGAAGAAAGGAAGTATAACCTCTCTCCCTCTCTTGGAAGTATAACCTCTCTCCCTCTCTTGGTTACTGTGATATAAAAATGATTTTCTTTGTCAGTTATAAAAAGTTCTCGAATGTGGATATCAGAGAATGTATCAAAATTCGAAAGAATTCCGATTGTCAGTTGTTATTGAGGGATACAACAGTGTCGTGATTCCCCAAAGGACAAGTCTCGGGAGTATCTTGTCAAGGGAAAAGGCGTAACCTAATGTTGGACAGTTTGCATTGTTCATTTTATGAGGAAGAGTTTTGGTACTTCGGTCCTTGAATTTGTCATTGAACGCATTTTGTCATGAAAATAAAAGGTTTACAGTTAATTAAATGCATTTATTATAAAAATTTGATCACACTGATGTGGCCTACCCTTTATAATCGCTCTTGTCTTTTCAGAATTATCGTTTTACTCTCTAAAATATTACGTTTCAAAATTGACTACACCAACTTTGCATTGTAAAAACAACAAATGTCAGATGTCGCTTCTCCGACATTATCAGCGTTATTATTTCTGTTGAATATTTCCACAGAACAATGCTGAATTACGTTTGCAATAAAAATCTGTTGATTAATACTTTAAAATACAAATTTAGCAACGAAGATAGAAACCTCATTGACGAATCTTCCGTTATCATTTATATTGTCTTACAACTGGGAACGAATTAATCAGATAGGTCAGTTTTGTAAGGAGGAAAAATAACATCCATCTCCCTCCGCACACGAGGCTGAGATCTACATCATCCGTCATCCACGCCTTCGAAAAACTTACATAGGCAACATGTTTTGCGCGACATCATCCATCAAAACAATTCACGATCTTTGCTGACTTCATGAAAGCAAAATGATTATGACCCTTTCCTGTTGTGAATTATGAGTTTCTCCCCCCTCTCTCTCTCTCTCTCTCTCTCTCTCTCTCTCTCTCTCTCTCTCTCTCTCTCTCTCTAGATTTTGAGTTGAGTGAAAGGCATAAAACTATAATCTCACATTGCAGTAAAATCGTGTTCGTTTGGATCGACATACCATTTAACCCTACAGTAGATGTATTGGTTATTCATATTAAAAATCTTCTCATTGATTAGGTTAAAGCAACTGCCAAACTTGTACAAAAATAGCCTTACCGAATGTGTTCTTAAATAGTAATCCTACATTTTTCATCGTGATATTAGTGCTGTCCGTCATTAAGTCAAAATACAGATCATCGCCACGTTCGAAAGTAGAGGAGTTCGCGCTGATCAGGTTTGGGCCTCAGCGCTAGTGTATTCCAGCAGTGGATCGACTAGTCAGTTGCTCATTAAAATTCCTGCCGTGTTATTCCTTCAAAATCACCAGAGAGATCAAAGAAATCCATTCTCTATCTATCATGCAAATGGATGTCTGTACCATACGTCATGTTCAAGATGTGTGGAGTTGGAAATATTTGCATAAATATTAGGACCTTTTATATAATGTTTGTATAATCTCTCTCTCTCTCTCTCTCTCTCTCTCTCTCTCTCTCTCTCTCTCTCTCTCTCTCTCTCTCTCTCATCACTGGCACTGAATGTGAAAAAGGAGTCAGTAGCCTAGTTCATGTCTATAATCATTTCTCCCTAGTTCATTTCTATTATCATTTCTCAGAGAATTTGGTTAATAATAATGTCATTTACATATAAATATTACCCTTGTTGTAAATTAAAATTTCTTTTTTAGCAAATAAAAATAAAATTTCATTATATAAATTATATATTGGAGATAATTAACTAAAGATAATTTAAATGATTTTTAACTATTTTCTTTACGATTTTTTTCTGCAGTTGTTTGCTTTGAATTTTCTCAAATTTCGCCATCATTGTGAAGGTGAATTTGATAGTCTCGCTTTCTCTTTTCTTATTATTTGGTAACTTAAAGCGCAGCAATGCGTCATAATCCCCCAAAAAGAAAACGTTATCACAAGTTAAATTGAATCCTGTTACACACACACACACACACACACACATACATACATATATATATATATATATATATATATATATATATATATATATATATATATATAATATCACTGCGATGTCTTCCCTAACAAATAAACTCTATTTCAGAATTAAAAAGTTGTTTCAGGTATTTCATTAACGTGTCAGTGGTATTCGTACTTCATCATCTGTCAGTAGTCTTGAAAAGAATAACTTGAAATTAATTTTTCCCAGTTAACAAATAGAGAGGAGATCATGATTGACTTCTGGAGAAATCTTGAACTGTTTCTTAGCAAAATTACATTCCTTAGAGCTTCTACTGATGTTGGCAAAGGTAATCACTCTTAGTCTAGTGTACAGGGGGTTGCGTATGAAATAAATTTTATAGTAAAGTTCTGCTTTGATCGGAATGGTAGATAATAAATCGAATGTATCTTACTTCTAATATTTTGAATAGTATTTGAGATCAGGAAGTAGACAGAGAAGATAAATTTTCAGAAAGAGAATTTAACACATTTCCACAAAATGTTCTTTTAAAGTGTTCTTATTTAATAAAGAGACTGGATTTATATTATTTTTGTTCATTATAGTTTTTCTTATTGTTACTACTGTTAGTGCACCTCAGGTTGTACACCTAGGTATTACTAAAGGTCGTTTGCAGTTTCCCTTCAGCCCGTAACTATCCCCACTCTGTAACCGTATACTTTGCCTCAATTCCCACCTCCTTTCTTCCATCTGGCTGTCCAACCTCTCTGACTGTTACTTCTAGTGCAGATGTGAGTTTACTCCAAGATTTTTTTTATCTCACTCAAGTCCCGATCTCTTTAACTTGCTGTTCAACTACACCAGCTCCTGTCTTCAGTGTCTTACGGGCTGACTGGATAACGTGGCCCAGGGTTTTGCTTGTAACTTAAATTTCACGACTCATTCATTCATTTTTTATTCCTCTGAATCTGACATTCAATAGTTTTTGACTAGATCAAAAGTGAAATAATTTCTAACACACACGACCATGTTGCGTAATATTTTTTATAAAAATTTTGATGTCTTAAGGTTTAATTTCATAAATAGAAATGAGAGATAAGGTACTAGCAAGGCTTCAGAAATAAAAAAAGTCAATTTTTTTCAGCTAGGAAAACTAAGATTTAAAGGTAAATCTCAAAAGTACCATGACAGAGAAATCCGCGTTTTAAATCGCCATCTTATGGCTCTGCAAGCCCCCATGACCCACTCATCCCAACTACCTCCACTAACGTACACTTCGAATGAAAGTGCTGTTTTGGCAAATGAAAGCTTCGGAATGAATTGCACAAGCTTTTTTAATATACTTCGAGTCGAGTTCTTTTGCACCTTCAGACTTCTGTTTGCCCAGTGGCTTGCAAATTAGTATTTCAATTCCTAGTTATTCTCTTCCCCAACAGAACCCTGAGTAATTTCACAAACCTCCCTCATGGTCTATTAAAGCTGGCAGCAACCTGGGATCGTGCAGAGAGAACAAAATGTTCAGGATCACCACATATCCCATCTAGTATCCCCCACCCAACACAAGATAAATAGGAAGACACATATAGCCTAGGGGAAACAATGATTGTTTTGAGATTTAGTTTTCACCTAAGCCTTGAATTTATTTGTAGTGCACATGATTCCGGAGATTATGTCCAGAAATTTAATTCTTGTGAATCTTTTAAATTCTTAGTTTACCAATTCTGTCGAGAATTATCGAAACCTTTAACTCCAACGCTGTGAGATGCAGACAGTCTCTGTAAAATTTTTCAACTCGTCCTTCCTGTGCTTTCGCTTCCACAAATCTCCATTCATCTCCAGCTTCCCGTCTCATAGCTCTCATCCAAAATGGTCAGGGTCGTCTTACTCTTCTGGTGCCTAGAGAAGCCTAGCTGACGCTATGAAGTGCTATTCTCACCGGAGTGGTGCGAAGGACATCCAAACTATTTGTTAACCCTTTTTCATTACCGTATCTTCACTTAGAAAATCCTAATTTACCTTACAATATCATTTGTCACTCTATCCTCTCATCGTTCTCCTGATATGCTTCCTAAAGCTTTATTCTCAAGTCCTGTTAGCTATAGTTTCGTTGTCATATGATTCATGTCTGCATAGTAATACAGACCGTTCTAGACTAATATATAATCGTAGTCATATTTTTTATTTATTTATTTGGTTTCCAAATCTTATTCATCCACCCCATTGTTTAATTCAACTTTTTTAGTCTTTCACAAAATTAAAACTCGAGAGGGCCTAGAGGTCAAAGTTCCTAAATGTTTCTCTGCCTCATGAATCAATTTTCCCTTTACTGTTATTTAAGTACATGATACATTCCATTAAGCAAGTTTTGTACATCTGGGGGCATTTTGCTAATTAAGATTATAAGTCTGTTAGCTTTCTGTTTTTACTCTAGTGTAAACCTGTTTTCACCTTTAACCACTGTTATGATTATAATATCTATGAGAATGGCAAACAACGAAGGTGACACGTTCTATTATAGCATCTCACTGTTTACAGTAAATTTACCTAAAGATTCCATCAGCATATAATTTTGCATCATCTTTTCTGGATAATTTCAGTTATCACATTATCGGGGATACTATTGTTACTTAAGACTTTGATACTGACTTGAGGACAATGCCTTATTATCATCAACAGAAACGATCAGCAAGGTTTTTGTAAAAAATTCCGAACACTGCTGCATAATGTCTCAACACAAATATGTAATTTTTACGAGTGCTTTTTCTAAACTGGATTGTTCATCTCTGAGCTTATTATAAAATTCTTCTACTAGTCCATAACGAAGTTGCATAATGTACATTTCCATCACAACCGAAAGTGTTATACTTCTCTTGTTACCATATTCACTCAGGTCACTTTTCTTTGCTATCATTGCAGTGCTATCCAGTTCTTACTCAGAAGGATTTGTTTTCTCATGCCGTATTCAGCAAAACAGCCTGGTTAGCATATGAAATGCCATTTCACTTTCAGGTAAAGTCATCTCTGCATTGATTCCAACATAGTCCAAGTGTTTTATTACTGGTCCCACTTCGAATCACGAAAATTCATTCTCGAGTTCCTTGAGGTCTTTTTCAGCTTCTGGTACATTAATCAATTGTCCTTATCACAGCTCTTATTGATTACCTCAGAAAAAGTTCTACCCAACATTGCCTCTTTTCCTTTTTATTAATGGCCCATCCTTCCCTTTGATAGGTGATAGGTATTGTTCCCTTTTTCTTTCCACTCTTCGATATTTCATTAATTTTTCTTTGAGGTACCCTAACACTAATGGCACTTCTTGATTACATGGCTTTGTTAGCATCATCTATCATTTTTCCAGAATACCTCTTATTTCTTACGATTTGTTTAATTTCACTTTCTAGATTTGAATACTTATAAATTCTACTTTGCGTTATTCCCTTCCTCTCCTGAAATTTTTGTAGAAATATTTAGTTTTCGTCTATTTTTTATTGTATCCCAGGCCTCATTTGAAATCAGAGGCTTCCATCTTGTTAACCATATCCCACTGCATTTGCATTAAAATGTTATGCACTTCTTATGTTAATCCAGTCCTCAATGACCGTGGGCCCTTCCTCAGACATGGGTTCTTGAATTGCAAATCGATTTGGACATTCAGTTGCATGAACCTCATTTAATTACATCTAGATGATCTGAGAACTTTTTTGTTTGAGGGCTTTTAATATCAGCCTCTGTGTGGCAGTGACAAGTTCCTAAAATTCCTCAGTTTTATTTCTTTAACACCTGCACGTTATATTTGTTTCCTTGACTTCCATCTAGAAATTTTATGGATGCCCTTGTCTTGGAAAGAAGTATTTCCAGTTACAAGATATTTTGGAGCACAAAAACTATTGAGCTAAAGATAATTAAAAGTATGTGTTGTTACTGTTATTACCAGCCAAGCTGCATCCGTAGTTGGAAAAGCAGAATGACAAAAACTAAAGGGCGCCAGTAGGGGCCCAGTGTTGATAAAGGAAATGAAGAAGTAAAAAATACATACGACAGACGGATAATGCACCTTTTTGTTCTCATATTGATGGAAGACGGGATTCATTAGCTATGACAAACAGTTCTTCAAGGAGAAATTCATTAAAAAATCAAAACCATTGTTCCCTCTAGTTTTGATCTGTTGCATAAACCTGATACCGTGGCTTTCCGCTGCCTTGCTTGCTTAAGGATACGCTCAAGCAAACTGTTCTATCAATGTTTTTCCTCTAGTTTCTTTCCAATGATATGCTGGCAGGCCTAATGTTTTTTTAATCAAGAGATTGGCTCATTCTTCTCTTTCATCTATCTTCATCTTTGACCTTTATTTACCAAACCATCCTCTGGAAGAAAGTCTCCAAAAATATTACAAAACTTTCTCAGTACACAGTTATTTTATGTGCAACTGGAAAAGGTACTTTGCATTGCGTGGTGAGCCACCTTCGACATGGTGACCATTTTTTTCTATCCCACAAGGGGTTAGCGCCATCGGTGCATCTCATGTGGTGCACTCTATTCCTCAAGGGTGTATGCAGCCTCCCTTCGGCCCCCTAGCTGCGTCCCCATTTTAGCTCTGTACTCCACTCCTGCTCCTACACCTCTAGCCGATCCTTCTTGGTACAATTTTGTATTTTTTTCCCAGTTCCATCTTTAGATCTTGAACTTCATTTCCACTATTTTCTGGATCTATCTTGCTGAATGCCTGAAAGTGCCCCAGCACTTGGCTTGGCAGCTTGTATTTCATAAATCCATTAATTTTTTCAAACGTTTTACCATCATTTTATAGCAAGGTCATGTCCTCCATGCTATTGTTATCAATATGTTTAAGTTTGCTTTTAAGTAGGACATAATATTTTTACTGATTTTTAATTCTATACTGGCTGGATTATTGAGAAAAATTCTTTATTTGTGCATTCCATATCTCATCAGTGTTGTGTGATGAATTGCATTAGTTGTAAACATTCTATAATTTAGTGACATTCTGGGTTGTCTCCAGACTGCATGACATTTTATTATTCACAGAAAATTGTCTCTTTGAGGCACTTATTGGAGCTCCTCATTCCAGGCTTCCAAAAGCCATTATTAATTATGCATAATGCCATGATATCTGAATAGATCCAACAAGAGTAGAACGCATTAGTATCAGTGTGAACAGTTTGGATTAGAGAATGTAAACATGGGGATGGGAGTGTTTATTCAAAATAAGTACCTATCTTCTTAGGAAGTTGTTGGGTATCTCTAGCCCTGCTGACTACCACCCACTTTCTATAACTCGCATATCATCTCAAGTTTTTCAAAGTATGCTGAGAAAAGGTCTGAAAGGTATGATGAAAGTAACCATCTGTATTCCAGTTTGCAGCTTGACTTTAGCGAGCTAGCCATGAAGGTTTTATGACTAATTTTTACTTTATTGCTGCTTTTGCCATGTTAAAAACAAGGCCTTTGTGTTCAAACTAAGACAAATGGGAACTGGTGGATCATTTCTTAGTATTATTACTGAATTTTAACTAATAGATTGCAAAGATTAGTTTTTAATGGGCGCTGTAGTGATTATACAAATGTAATCTCTGATGTACCTTATGTCAGCGTTATAGGCCGATTATTTTTTTATATTATATATATAAACATATTCTATGACGTTTGGTCTTGAAAAGAGTTCATAGCTTTTGCTGATGATGCTACTCCTTTTGTAGATATCCCATCTCCTATGTATTGACAAGTGATTGCTTAATCTCTTGACGTGGATTTGACTAAAATTAGTGTATGGTGCAAACTTGTATGTTGAAAGAAGTTAATCGTAACCAAATTTCAAAGTATACTAGGTAGTGGTTCTAGGACATTGAACACTCCCCTCCCACCATATTTTTTCGTTTATATTGTTTCTTTAATTAATGTTCAATTTATGTGTTATTCTTGATGCAAGCACTGCCTACAAATTCACACTGAGAAACATATCCGGTCTAACTTTTTCAGTTGCACGAAATCTCTCATACTGAGAAAGTTTTGTAATATTTTTGGAAACCTGTCTCTCCTGGTGGTACTACGTACTCCATTTTTAGCTATCCCATCTCCTGTGTATTGACATGTGATTGCTGAATCTCATAACCGGGGCTTTAACAAAAATTAGTGCTTGATGCAAACTTGAATGGGAAAGAAGTTAACCATAACTCAACTCAGACTATACTACAGTAGTTACAGGTTCTAGGACATTGGACCCTCCTCCATAACCATATTTTTTCGTTGACATTATTCCTTGAATTATTGTTCAGTTCATGTTCACTTTTGAGAAAGGTATTCGGTTTAACTCTTTTTCACTTGCACAAAAAATCTCTTATACTGGGAAAGTTTTGTAATATTTTTGAGACCTGTCTGTCCTGAGGATATTTTTAATCCTGTGGTAGATTCGTTGGAACTACAGAAGTTCCATATAAGTGCAGAAACTTTTTAGAAGAGCAGGCTGACATGAGTCTTTCTTTTTGGTTAATTTCTTTTTGTCATATTTAGTTTAGAGTTTTTCTTTTTGTTGTTATTTCCATTATTTGTGTTCATTGATCTTGGTTGCTTTTCTTTGTTAACTGTCTTTCATAGTTTATTCTTCTTGTCTCAGTTTCCTGTTGGGCTTGTTGCATCACTTTTTCCAACTAGAGTTGCATCGTGGCTTCTTTTAAGAATAATGATAGTAATTAACAGTGTTCTTGTCAGTGTCTGAGAACCTTATATTTACAGCTTTTGCACTACTTTGTACCTTCCATACATACAGACAAAAAGTCTCTCTCTCTCTCTCTCTCTCTCTCTCTCTCTCTCTCTCTCTCTCTCTCTCTCTCTCTCTCTCTCTCTCTCTCTCAAAAATGAATAACTTTTATAACAAATTAAGAAAGATTCACATCACACGAAAAAGGAAATTAACTTGTTTTGCAGTATTGACAACCGATTTCGTTTATGTTTATGTATGTGTACTTGAATATGTATGCTTCCTTTTTTTACCAGTTACGGATGAATGTTAAGAAAATGTTCTGTGTACAGGTGAATAGTAAAAACTATGAATACAAATAAGGTTTAAAATATACGGTTTGTCAATACGAGGAACATATCCATGTCTAATGAGATTCCTTGTGTGGGAAGAAAAGTGCCTATGAACTCGGTTATTCCAAAGGATTGCTGTTAAAATCATAGAGGTTTTTGTGATATTAGTAAATTGTTCAAATGTTATTCAGAGAAGTCCATTTTATAAAGGATCTAAAGAATTTAGTGTTTGTAGGCATTCCCTCTCTCGTTCCTTCTTCACCTTCGATGCTTCGAAACAGTTTATCACATTAGTTGTGTAAAACGTAGGGATTTACATAAATATGATTTATTCGAAGAGAATAACCGTTGTGCATTAAGTCAAGTAAAATCCATTGCTCTCCTCAGGGAAACGCACGATGATGTGGGCATTGTGATTAAAACAGTAAAAACGGCGCAGATGAAATACTGGGTTATTAGTCTAACAATGACTTGGTTCAATTAGTTTCCAGATGACGTACTCTTTATTTGCAAATAATCCCCAGTGAAGCAGACTCGGTCTTGTTGATGAGGGTTTCCACTCTTTATTTGTCAAATCTGAACGGTAACTCCACTTACAGACTTTCTTTTTACTATTCTTTAAATCTTCAGCTGAAAACCTTAACTGCGAAGGGAGTAAGCATGCGGAGAGAGAGACAAGTTATAGAGTAAGGTGAAAAATAAATAAATATAAGGGGATAGGGAATAAAACCGACACACCAGAATATGGGAGACGTAGCAGAAAGCTGGAATGAGTTTGCTTTTCACCTAAACAGTTGGATATTATAAAATCCCACAACTGCACTAGGCAAACTGTTCCACATTTTAGTTGTAACCATAAACTCTTAGCAAATTGCCTAGTATTAAGCCTGATTCCAGAAAACAACACACTGTGTGTAACGGCCTGCCAAACATGCACCAAACATGAACTCAGTTTACATCAGTACTACTGGTCAACATTAAGGGTAGTCATCCGGCTCTGGGTTTCTATAGCTAGCAAAAACATAATCTTCCACAGACTTGAACCACCTGTTTCATGACATCCACTGTTTCATGACATCCACACTCCTACAGTGGCTTAAGAGACGCAGAAAAAAAAAAAACTAATATACAGAGGTATTCTACAGGCCCTTGGAATGACATTACATTTGCATAAAATGGGGTTCTTAAACCCTAGAATCAGCAGTCCTGAAACATGTCGCAAATCAGACACAAGAGTTGCAGAGCAAAGAAGTATATAAAAAATTATAGCAGCAACGTCCAAGTCCTTTTTGTTCTTAAATAACCAATGAACATTGTTATATAAAGTATGGCATTTCCGTGATCGATTCTGTGGACCAGGATTAAGTTGGATATTGCCAAAATATTAGTAACATAAAGAGCACAAAGGAGTATTTGTATACTAAACATAACTAATAACAGGAACAGTACATGTAAAATCAATATTGAAAAGTGTATGACCATAAAAGACAAAATTATCGCCAGGATTAAGCTGGTCAACTGGGAGGAGCTGGTGCACCCAGCGAGCAAAAATGCAACTCCGGATTTGCCAGATATTATAGGAAGGACAGCAATGAGGTTATGAAAATGTAGCCACGGGTAAAGGCAAAGAAAAAGAAAATGATCAGGATAACGCAGCTTCTTGCTAATCCACCAGGCATCCTCAGCCCTTCTGCTAAAGCCTGCCCAACACATCGTTTGAAGAACAATTGGAAGAGGGAACTGACAAAAATTGAGCTTCAGTGTAACCCCCAGCAAGGGAACACCAGTCCTAGACAGTGAAAGACTCCGGTACAAAGACTATGGCACCGTGCAATACTAAAGAACAGTGGTTTATTTTGGAATGGTCTTCTCTTAGATGAGATGCCTACCAGGCTTATGAGTCTCTTGTACACAACAAGAAAGAACAGACTGAAAGGGTTAAGAAGTGTAGGGTGTTCAGTGTGTTAAGTGTGTGTCAACAATAAAGATGTGTAATGAATATACCAGGCTTTTCTGAGTTGGTATAGGCAAGACGCTTCAGTTGTCATGTATTTCGTGGGCAAATGCATTTCGTGGGCACGATTTGAATACCCAGTTTTCGACACCAAAGAGTAACTTGGTGCTGCAGAGTAATCCTATTTTCATATAATGTTAATCTTGAAATAACAATTAACTAATATTCACAGCATTACCTATTACAAGCAGAAGGGCTATTATGAAGTATTAGCTCTACTCCTACATTTAACGAAATGTCGACACTACTTTGACGGAAACAGAGAACATTGCTTACGGCAACTTGCTTAAACACTTGGATGTTACTTTTCAAAAGTGTTGTTGTAGATGATAGAGTTTATAATAGCCATTACACAAGAATGCGACTCATTTAGTAAAGGATAAAAGTTGTTTATATTTAAACAATTATAATAGTTTTATGATCTGAAGTCGAAATCAACTATTTGTAGTACCGATGCCAATGCTAGCTGCATTTTCGATAATTAAGTCTTGAACTTATCTTCGACCCGACCGTTGCGTGGACTGCGGTAGACAAAGGGACACAGCAGACTCTGGTTTAATAACTGCATAATCTTAATATGCCAAAGGACTGGGAGGTGAACCGAGGTATTATTCAGATTTGACACAGTTTCAAATACCTGATATTCATGTATTTGATGATGTTCAATAAATTATGCCACATTCCCAGTACGCCAGTAAGAGGTGGAAGCAGGTAGTGTAGTAGATAAATTTCTGCTTTATGAGAGGAAAATGATGTACGTCGCCTCTCTATCTCCGAGGAATCTCTTTATTTCTGTTTACTGACCAGTGAACGACTTCATTCGTACTACGAACTAATACTTTTAGTTTTCTGTAAAAGAAATTTATTGTGCCGGCTTTGTCTGTCCGTCCGCACTTTTTCCCTCCGCACATTATCTGTCCGCCCTCAGATCTTAAAAACTACTTAGGCTAAAGGGCTGAAAATTGGTATGTTGATCATCCATCCTCCAGTCATCAAACATTCCAAATTGCAGCCCTCTAGCCTCAGTAGTTTTGATTTTATTTAAGGTTAAAGTTAACCATAAACGTGCTTCTGGCAACGATATAAGATAGGCCATCACCGAGCCGTGGTTAAAGCTTCATGGGCCGGGCTCATACAGCATTATACCGAAACCATCGAAAGATAGATCTGTTTTCGGTGGCCTTGATTATATGCTGTAGCGGCTGTACAGAAAACTCGGCTTGCGCCGAAGAAACTTCGGCGCATTTTTTACTTGTTTGTTTTCCGTAAAAGAAAACTATTGAGATGGCCTGTCTGTCCGTCTGCACTTTTTCTGTCCGTGCTCATATCTTAACAGCTACTGAGGCTAGAGGGCTGCAAATTGGTATGTTGATCATCCACCCTCGAATCATTAATCATACCAAACTGCAGCCCTCTAGCCTCTGTAATTTTTGTTTTATTTAAGGTTAAAGTTAACCATGATCGTGAATCCTGATCTGCTATAGGTGCCAACAACACAGGCCACCACCGGGCCGTGGGTGAAAGTTTCATGGGCCGCAGCTGAGAGTTTTGTGGGCCATGGCTGAGAGTTTCATATAGCATTATACGCTGTACAGAAAACTCGGTTGCGCCGAAGAAACTTCGTTGCGTTTATTACTTGTTTATTTTCTAGTATGCTCCAGTAACAACTTTTCAGTATTATAAAATGTTTATTACTGCCTTTCACCCCGGGTCTTCAGAACCTCTGCGAATGGCCTAGTCATGTTTCATTTGCAGTGAATACAAACAATTTTACTAAAGTGAGTTACCAAACTATGTATCTTATTGTGTTCATGCGTACCATGAGTATTCACAACCGTTTCTAGCTCTAAAAACATTGATAAAGGATGGGTAATGATACATCTTCCTGCCAGGAGTTAGAATTATGAATGAAGCTACATCACTTGCAACAAAAGCCGATCTTTGACTGCTTTTCCAGCTTCTGCCATGGTGGCTATAACCTCTGAAGCAGACATGAGATAATTTGCAATGCCTCCTTCAAGGCACTCTTCACGATTCAGACGAGTTTCTCATACATGCATCCTTGCCATAGGACATGGAAAGATTTGACGTACCATGAAATATAGATATTTTTACGATAATTTCCTACATCCTCATCCTGTGGCAGGTATGCTGCAATATACGGATATCTGCTAAGAAATGAGTAACGGGTTACAAATAGCAGTGGTCACTGGAATGTTTTTTGTTAATTCATCACGATTACTCTGATGCAGTGACAAATGATTTCACAATGTTTTCAGCCTTGTAAGAAAACTCCTTTTCAAAGAGCAGTCAAAAAAGGAATTCTGGAGACCTCATTAATCAATGATTTTCAGACTCGGAGAACGTGAACATATATCATCAGCATAGTAGTGACTTTATAAATACAAAGGAGTTATTCATTTCAATTTTATGTACAGTATTCTGTGTTTGAATGTTACCTTTATTTTTCTTTTATTCTGATGATCTGGTGGATATTTGGTCTCCAGCAGTGTATTTTGGTTGGTAGTGATGTTGCATAAACTGTCTACTGTAAATTTCTGCCACTATGGACCATACCTCTGGAATTGGGTTAGATATGAAGTCGACAGCGGTCAGGATTTACACCCAGTGTGTCGTTGTCAGTGTGGTGAAGTGTGAGACGTACATTATGTATATATATATATATATATATATATATATATATATATATATATATATATATATATATATATATATATATATATATATGCTGTATATATATATATGTAATGAATGTATATATAACACTTTACCACAGGGAAAATGAAACACTGACAGGTTTGACTTTATATTTAAGCTATTTTCAGGAGTCTCATGGGCAACGCAGAGCAAAATACAGACTGCTGGAAACCAAATTTTTAAGCTTGACAGATGTGAGGGTGGTGGAACCGTACACTCGTTTGTCTCTGAGGCCAAGCACTCCATTTACTAATCTGTGTATCTATGCAGGGGGCCATTACCTTTTTTCGAAATCATACCAATACCTTCCTTAAAATTTATACATTTTACATATTTTTCGTAAATTATTGGATCAAGTTTCAACATGCCTTAAGTGATGTTCATAATTTTACAAAAGAAAAAAAAACTATTTTACAAAACTAGATCCAGTGATGTTTCTTATCTATTATATTATTTTATTAAACTTTCTTTTTTGTGTCTGGTCGATTATTTGATTGCTTTCGCTAACGTGTGCGAAAATTTCGATATTCCCCTGTGTAATTCTTGGACATTTTTTCTGTACTCTTGTACAGTATGCAGCAAAACTCGTGCGACTTTTTTATTTTTGTACTGGACAAGCGTTGTTCTCAAGTTGCCAAGTGTAAATCTTATATTTTACTTTGAAAACATTTGTATGTATGAGGAAAAGTTAGTCATTTATGTATAATCTTATCATTGAAATATATTGGATCATGAAAAACAAAAATATTTCATGCTACAATAATATTTCAGAACGAAAACTAAATACGTTACTGTAGCATGAATCCGTCGGCTTACAGCAACTCACGCGAATCGTGGAAGCGTCAGTCTGGATACTTCAGTGGAACTGTGAAATAACGTCGCGATGGAGTGAAAAAGAAAAATTAAGCGGAGCCTAGTCTAATGATAAAAATTGATGCATTTGGGATATGGATTCGAAGTTATTACTTCTTTACACTTTTGTGTATAAAGCAAATGTTACTCAGGATCATGACTTCGATACTTGCAATAAATTATGACAAGTCATAGCTTAGGTTGTAGCCAAGGCTACATAGGTCTAGTCTCCCGAGGGGTTTCTTAAGCTCAGTGGTCTGGTTAAACTATTTTTTAATAATAATCTTCAGTTTAAAAAAAACAAATGAGCGAGGTGGAGAGTAATCTTCGCTATTAGAAATACAGTTAATTCTACCCTTTTATGACTTTACTTTTACTTTAGGAATGGAAGACTACAGTCAGGTCGAACATTACCAGCCACACCTATTGTGTGCAGATTCTGAAGAATGACAACAACGTATTATCAATAATAATAATAGTAATAATAATATGACTCTGGAGTCTAGTCTATGCTACTGGCTTTACAACATACTAGGCTGTATTTCAGATAGCAACTATATATATATATATATATATATATATATATATATATATATATATATATATATATATATATATATATATATATATATGACCATAAAGCAGGATTTGTGAAATTCTCCACATTCTTGGTGTGGTATACTTCCGTCATTATTTTCTTCATATGCCTATAAGCTTCTTAAGACCGATATAATCGAGACGAGCGAAGTGCGATTAGCCTACCGGTAAGGCGAGGGAAGGCAAACTGAGTCACTGACCCATTTAAACAGTTGACGTCTGGTTAAACCACGCCCACAACTACATCTCCGATGCGTTCATTGAGTTAAATACATTACCATGGTGGCTAAAAAGTAAAATTCATTAAGTATTTACGTCTTTTCATATTTAGCATAATTAAAAATTACATTGTTAATGGTTTTATAATGACCTAGCTGATATTTTGATAAAGAAATATAGCGTTGATATTTTCAAACCATGCTCAGCGAACTGTACCTTTTTTTGAGCGAAGTTGCAAAATGTTTCGTCGTTGCAACTTGTCGTCGTCGGAAATGTAAAGAAAGTAAGGGTTGCCAGTTAGCGAATTTTAGTGATTTTCGAACGAAAATATCTGAAATCGGGTCACACGAATTTTGCTGCATGCTGTACAATGTTTTTCACTTTGACCGACATAAAAGTTGTCCCAAAATTTGCATGGGATTTAATTACTCGACCTTTAGTATTGTCCGGAGGGTTCTTTGTAAGTGCATGTTCCATTGTTTTATGGTTTTTAAAACATTTAATTTTTCCTGTGGCAAAGAATGACATAAATTACGTTTCATTGTGATTATAATCATCATTTGTTTGTAAGTATAAATGCATTTATATATATATATATATATATATATATATATATATATATAGTATATATATATATATATATATATATATATATATATATATATATATTTATATATTTATGGAATGTATATACATATACATATATATACACATATACATATATATACATGTATACATATATTATATGTATATATATGTATGTAATATTTATATATATGTAGATATATATATATATATATATATATATATAATGTTTATGGAATATATATACATATACATACATATGTATACATGTATACATATATATATGTATATATTTATATATATGTAGATATTTGTATATATATGTATGTACATATATATGTATACACACACACACACACACACACATATATATATATATATATATATATATATATATATATGTATATACATACCAAGTAGAAACTAGTTCAGTTCCAGACCTAGGCCAAACAGTTCACTTGCAGGTGAGCTATACCTGTTGATCGTCCTCATAATCAAAGAACTTGCTGGGGTGCAGATTTGTTGGCAACTATAAGTTAAGTATACCATAGTTTTACCAGACCACTGAGCTGATTAACAGCTCTCCTAGGGCTGGCCCGAAGGATTAGACTTATTTTACGTGGCTAAGAACCAATTGGTTACTTAGCAACGGGACCTACAGCTTTTTGTGGAATCCGAACCACATTATAGCGAGAAATGAATTTCTATCACCAGAAATAAATTCCTCTAACTCTTCATCAGCCGGCCGCGGGAATTGAACTCCGGCCCATCGAATGACAGTCCGAAGCTCAACCGGTTCGGCCAACAAAGGGCTCCTGTTTGCTCTAACCACTCATTCAAGTTAACTCTGCTATGCGGGTAGACAGATAGTAAAGTATACAGTATATGTATGTATATATACAGTATGTATATATATATATATATATATATATATATATATATATATATATATATATATATATATATACTGTATATTATATATGTATATATATATATATTTTATATATTATATATATATTATATATTGTATATTATATACTATATATCTATATCTATCTATTTATCTATCTGTATATATATATATATATATATATATATATATATATATATTTACATATATATGCTTTTAGGGCAAAGTTTTCTCGTATGCAAATTTCGTTGAATTTAATGGCTTTTTGGTTGCTGATCACCGTTTTATTAGTTTCACAGAACTTTCTAAGCCTTCTACGTTCTTCAAGGTGTAACTGATGGATAAAGAAACGAGATTAACTCTTTGTTCCTTTTACTGGGAACACAACACCACAGCTGTTCCCTCACTTGTCGTGACCTCTTCAAAGTGTACTACGTTTTCTGTTGTTGTTATTTTTAATTAAGCTGGCCCTATGCCAGCACGGGCTCTTGCCCGTAAGTCATTTTTTGATGTGAAGGTGAAATTCAGGATATGTAGGTGATTGCTTTATTTGTGATTGATCGGCATGCCAGTGAAGTGGTGTGAAATAAAAGGTTAACAGGCGAGGTTGCAAACCTCTTTGAGCTATGAGGCACCCGTCAGTTGGAGAGAAAGAGCGATAGTAGCGAGTCCTGCCAAGTGGTAGATAGCCAGTAAGGAAAATGGAATAGTTATCGTCGGAGAAAAATCGAAAACTTAATACCATATTTAACTTACTCCGAAAAACAGAAAGGATCATTGATCTTTTAGTGGTAGGGATCGATGGAGGAAAATGAAAATTTGAAGCTTTAGAGAAAGCAACACAAATAGAAGTAATATCTTAGGTGGTAGTTGGAGCGACAGTTGAAAAGTTTCGGTCGTTCGACAAGAGGCGGCCGAAAAGAGGAGAAAAGAAGGATTTTAGGGGGAGGTAGGGGTTAGTAGCTAATCAGTGGATTACTACTATCAGAGAGATCGTAACGGAGTTGCTGTCTGAGGAAATCGTCTGGAATAGAAATGCCATATTGTTTGTGGATTTCCTTCAGATAACCATTTAAATGTTTCCAATCGTTTTTAGGGTTGTATCCCCATTTATGCCTCGCATTGTAAGCGGTTTTGGTTAGGATGTCAAAGAGGATTGTTGTGGTTAAAAGTAACTTTGGTGTTTGTTCTTCCGGGTTGCCAAGCGATTCGATGACGGGGTGTGGAGTAGGTTGACGAGGAAGGGGAGAGGTTTGAGGTGATTGAGTTGTGGGTGCTGGTTGCTCAGTTTGAGCCTCTCTTTCGTGACACAAAACGGGTTCAAGGTTTGAAGTGAGTTGGGGAGGAGGGGTTTGGGGTGTTGAGCTGCTCAGTCTGAGTCCCTTTCTCGTGATACAAAACAGGCGCTGCTTCCACCACTTGTTTGGTAGTTATAGCTCTTTGCTCTGTGGGTGTCGTTGGTCTGTGTGCCAGTGCTGGTGTAGGAGTTGGTCTTGATGGATTGGCTCTTTCTTTCAGCCGTGCAATGCGGGATTGTCGGGCATTGCAACGTTTGAACTACGCATGATGTTTTTCAGAACAGTTGGGGCACTTGGGTGTGGTAGGTTCCCCTTTTTTCAATTTTTCCAGACACGGCTTTGTGGCGCTGGTATTTGTAGCACCTGAGAGGCTCTAGAGTGAATCCCTCTGTGGGGAAGTATCCTCATATCCTAAGCCATACTTGGCCCTGGACTGGTCCTTTGAAGGTGGCGAGGATCTTCCGTGAAGGTGCTTTGTCCCTGGTTAAGCACCTCTCAACATGTTTTGTTGCATGGTGCGGACGGAATTCAGGTAATTTCCCACTAGCCCTATATATATATATTATAAAATAATAAAGTTAGTTGAATTATGCGTATCAAATAACATCTTTTCATTCGGGGAGTCATTCTATAAAAAAAAAATTCGGGTGTAGAATTGGCAGCGCTTTCAGTCTTGTTTTAGCCAATCTACACAGGGAATGTTTTGAAACTGTTATAATAGTTGCAATAAAACCTAGACATGCTGTGGATGGGATATGTAGATGATATCATAACATTAGGGATAATAAGTGGGGCAATTTCAATTAATTCCTTTCAAAATTGAATGCATTGGTGCCTACCATCAAATTTAAAGTTGAATGGGAAACAGACAACAAAATTCCTTTTCTTGACGTTTCAATAATTAGAGACACGACAGAGTACAAATTTACCATATACAGAAAACCAACTTTCTCTCTGTCATACATCCATTTTTATAGCTATCATGACATCTCTGTCAAGATTGGCGTAGCCACCAATATTTTCTTAAGAGCCTTACGGATTTGCTCCCCGGATTTCCTGGAAAAGGAAATTGGACTAATCCGTAAGCAGCTGTCAACTTTAAAGTACCCTGACCATATAATTGAGAGAGTGGTCCACAAAGAAACTATTGTCTACTGTAGCCCCCCTCAAAACAAGACCAGGGAGACGCCCAACAATAAAATAAAAATCCCACACCTGGGCACGATTAAGACGCTGACACAGACACTTGGAAACTCTAACCCCTTTTGCTTTTACCTACCCAAATACCTTAGCCAAGTCTTTGATTAATGTCCACCAACAGCCAGTCCCCAAAGACACAGGAGTTTACGAAATCCCTTGACTCGATTGTGACCAATCTTATATCGGCTTTACAGGCAAATCACTCCCCCAGAGATTAATACAGCATAGAAGTTCAGTTAGGTACGGACAACAGAGCTCAGCTAGTTTTAACCACATAAATAAACATAATATCACAGAATAAACTGGAACATGTCTCGCATAATTTATAGCAGCATATCGTCACTTCAAAAGCCAGATGGTGCAATCAGCTTTGATTAAACAAAGAAACACCATGAATCTTTCAAGAGGTGCGTGGGATTCAGATATTGTAGATAAAATCTTCTTCCAACCAGCGATTAAGACGATTAAAGAGAAATTGTCAACTGGAGTGACGTAACGGCTGACCTATGGACTCTGGTATAAGTACCGCACGAAAAACTTTTCTGATTCAATATTTTCGCCTTTTTATGGGCTCCTTATGCTTGATGAAATTCTGCTTCAACAGAATTATTTCACAGTCATATATATATATATATATATATATATATATATATATATATATATATATATATATATATATATATATAGATATATATATATATATATATATATATATTATATATATATATTATATATTATATATATATATATATATATATATATATATATATATATATATATATATATATATATATATATATATATATATATATATATATATATATATATATATATATATATATATATATATATATATATATATATATATATATATATATATATATATATATATATATATATATATATATATATATATATATATATATATATATATATATATATATATATATATATATATATATATATATATATATATATATATATATATATATATATATATATATATATATATATATATATATATATATATATATATATATATATATTGTTACGTGTGAGGGTCTTGGTTGATCATGTATTATTCTATTTACGTAATTTTTACGGCCCTGCAAACCAAGATTACACGTAACCTGCCACTTGAAGCCAAAAGTTAACCTCAAAGACAGACGTTAATTAGCCAAAGGTCGCCAGTTAAGGGTTATTAACCTTAACAAAGAATATTTGAGATGAATTTGATTTTAAACGCAACGGTTCTCCCAAACATTCGGACGCCGAGGCATACAAAGCATCGAGATTTAACCTGATTTTGCTTACCCTAAATCCTAGGTATTTTACTGGAATAACGGGGTTGAAGCTCAGAATATAATAATTAGGGCTAATCTAGACTTCGTAAACACACATACCCTAAGTGGTGGCTGAAGGAAGAAAACAAAGAGAGTTGGAAATACAGAAAAAAGGTTAAAAGAATGGACGAAGTTTTGAACAGCAAACGACTATACCTTAATGACGAAGCGTTGCCGCATTTACAACGGACGTGCTGAAGTTCGTGTGTGTTTCTTGCTCCACCATTCACTAATAAAATAATAGACAAAGGCGGGGACAGGGCCACCTTCCAGTCGTCTGCTCGAGACGGCTTGGTTTCTCTCTGAAGTTCCTGACCGCGCTGGGTCAAAACAGGCCTACAGTCATGCCTTAGGTGTCTATGTTCTTGTTAAAAACATTCGCCACGAGAGACAGGTAAAAAGGAAAAAAGGACCTTAGGACCACCTATTTTTAAGGCTGATATGGGAAATTTTCTTATAGGGTGGAAGGCCTAACTTACCTATCCTGTTCTCCAACGGACGTTAAGGTTTGAACTGA
Source organism: Macrobrachium rosenbergii (assembly GCF_040412425.1). Taxonomy (NCBI): domain Eukaryota; kingdom Metazoa; phylum Arthropoda; class Malacostraca; order Decapoda; family Palaemonidae; genus Macrobrachium; species Macrobrachium rosenbergii. Next base: position 2,689,772 of record NC_089772.1, on the reverse strand, counting down.
AGATGTTCCTATATAGACAACGTCTTTTCCCGGTCTCAGTCAGGCTGATATTTCTATCCCTAAATGTTCGAGGGCAAACAGCGTAAATATTTATAAAAGCTCCCCCTTTAAGAGGGCCTTCACTCCCTTTTCGGGCGTGAAGGTCTATACTAAGCAAGCTGTTCGCCTCTCGTAGGTTACTCTCCTTCCCTGAGCAGATTAGTCCTGGTTAGCCTACCTAACTACAGAACTACCTAACCTAGATAGGGATATGAGCTATAATCACTACTTAACCTAATTCTAATAGTACTAGAAGGTGCTCACGGTTATTATAGGCTACCTCCTACAATCATGATGTGTTTTTAGACCTAGCCTAGTGGTACATTCTATGATATTCCCTAGCCTAACCTATCCTAACCCGACCGTAGCACCAACATAAGAGTTCATATTCTAACTAAATTACAACATGGTTTATGTTTAATACAATTAAAATTTACTAGTTAGTTCATGAGGGTTGCCTCACTGAGGTCTTAGGCTTAGGCCATGCGTGTCACGAGCATCGTGGCTCGTTTCACAATAGTTAAGATTACTGAAATTAGTTAGGCTACTTACATGATTACTGCGGCTCGGTGGTAAGTGGAAAGAACAAGGCTACTAAATTGATGTACTGTACTTTAAGGTGGCCTAGGCTAGGTACAAATAAAAGGAAGAGATCACACTGGCTACCTTCTCTGGGCAAGGGCCAGGATCACTCTTAGATGTTAGGGTGCAGAGGGCACTAGTGCCAGGATGAGCTTATAGCTCGCAACTACTGGGCTCTCTTCCGCCCCTTCTTCTTCTTCTTCGGGTTTCCTCCAAGGCCTATCAGTAGCTGGCCTAGCAGGTGATGAGAGCACCGACTCCGGGGACAGGCCAGAAGGCTAGCGGGCGAAGTCAGGGGCAACTGCAAAAGCTGCGGGAGGACTCCCCCTACTCCGGCTGCTGCGACACCCGGAGCGGAGCGATCTCGACTTCGCATCCGAGGATGCCAGTTCCTGGTCTTCCAAGGAAGGGTACCATTTCGATCCTCCAGGGTTCATCCCCTGAGTCAAATTTTTGCGAAGAAGAAGGTTCGGGTGCTGGAGGCTCTCCAGTCGCAATGATCAACTGCATGGGGAATCCTAAATCTCCCGGAGGAGGATTCGCCTCATGATTTAGACCCGCATAGGGCCTTTTCCATTGGTAGCTCAACGTCCGTGGCGGACGGAGTCTGGCACTGCTCAGTGCTCTCTGCAAGTGGCACTGGCAGCAGTTGAGGGTCAGGCATGCCTGACAAGGGGTCCGGAGGTGCAATACCTCTCGGACGACTTGGGTTTGGCTGCGGCAGAGATTCCTGCCCCAGCAGGAGATCGTAGCCTCTCCTAGAGTTTTGTTCGGGGCGTCCGCTGGGCGTTGCTTGCTTGGGCAGCCCTCCCAATTTGTGGAGTGGTCTGCCCGCTTGCACGTCCTGCAGCGGTACTGCTCCTCCTGAATCTCTCTTCGCGGAGGGGAGGACCTCTTGGTGGGCCAGCCCTTCGCGATTGGAGAGGCTAGGCCTGGAATAGTTTGTTGTGCCCCTTCCGCGGACCACTTTGGTGGGCGGAAGGTGGAGGTTTGTCATGGTTGAGAGTTTTAGATGGGGCCTCTGTGGAGGAGGTAACGCGTTGCGGAGTGGCGTTGGTGACGGGCTTCCGCGAGAAGATCCCGACCAACAAGAAGGCCACTCCGGGCCGAATTCCACCTACCACGCCGAGGCGGTGGGGGCATCGTGCCCCAAGGTGTCATAACCTGGAGTTGGACTGTAGGAACGGTAATGGTATGGCCCTCTATCCACTTCATTTCCCACCGGTTTCTTCACAACCATGGCACCGGCTGGCACTTGGGCCCTGGCGATCAGGCTAATATCTGCCGCAGTGTCTACTGTGACCGGAAGGGTCACGGGCAGGCTAGTGCTCTGAAGAGGGGCCACCGAGATGAACTGGGTTTCCAGTCTCTCGGGGTAAAGGATCCGGTGCGGACCAGCAGCAGAAAATGAAGTGCTGATTAGGTTGACAAATTTGGTGGTGGGGACATGATGTGGACAGGCCGGAGATCCAGCATTGTAGTGGCTAGCAGCCCCACAGGATTTGCACGGGCCCTTTGGATGGGCTCGGTGGCCTGCAGTAACTGTTGGAGGAGAGGGCTGAGCGGATGAATCGGGAGCGGAGTTCTGGCTGGTAGGGTTAGGCTGCTTATTAGTGCCGAGTTTGTATCGGCATTCAGCTTCAGCGTGGCCCCCCTTCTTGCAATAGTTGCACAGGGTCTTGCTAGGCAGTCCATTCTTCGGGCGAGTGGAGTTCGAGAGGTAGGCCGGAGGGATGATTCGCTTCTGAGAGGTGCTATGCGACTGATTGAAAGTTTCCCACGAATCAGCCATGCGACAAGCTTCCATAAGTGTGGAGGGCTGTTTATCGTTAAGATATACTGCAAGGGGCCCTGGCACACATTGGAAAAGGTCTTCTAGCATGGTCCGATTGAAAAGATCCTCAAACGTCGTGCAGGCCAAGGAGTCGAACCAGCGCGTACCAGACTGGGTTTTGTGACATGCCCATTCCGTCCAAGACCAGCCGACTTCCTTGGCAAGACCTCGGAACCGTTGTCTCCATTTTTCTGGGGTTATCTCGTAGGCCTTGGTAATGACTCTCTGAACTTCCGCCATGTTGCCTCTCTCTGGCTCTTCTCCAGTGAGCGCGCTGCTGCCTGGCTTTTCCCTCCATATGCTTGGCTAGTATTAAGGCTCTCTCCGTCTCCGTGTTGCTGTAGTTATCAAAAGAGCCTCGATCTCCTCCAGCCATGCTTCTGGCTCGTCCTCAGTCCACTTGGGGACTAGGGAATTGATGCTCGAAATTGGAGCGTTTGATGCAGCAGGTGTAGGACTGGAGGCTTGATGGCTAGCCATAGCTTCGGCATTCTCCATTTTCGCTCTCTCAAGCTCGAGCTCCTTCTCCTTTAGGGCTAACTCAGTTTCCTTGCAGGCTAACTCATGCTGTCTCCTTCTTTCTTCTCTTTCCTCTTCATATTGCCTTTGCTCGGCTTCATACACCCTTCGCTCTTCTTCATACTTCCTCTGCTCGAGTCTTTCTTCCTTCTCCCGCTTGGCCAAGTCGTCCACTTGCTCCTTAACCCAGGTGGTAAGTTCCGAGCCGGTGAGACCTGCCGCCGTCCCCAGCCCCAGGAAGGTTTTATAATGCTCTGCTGCCATGGTTCTGGTGGGGAAGGGGGCGTCTAACCGGTCGACGGGCGTACTTGGGCAGCGAGGAAGTGTCTCTTCAAATGACGTGGCACCCTTTCAAAAGGTGGCACTGTAGTTTGGGTGAGCCGTGTACAGGTCACACTGGTGGCACTCAGTATCCCTAGGCACTGGTGCAGGTTAGGTCCCAGAAGAACCTTCTCTTCTGTGTTTTATTTGTTTCTGGATTTAGTGGCACTTATGGTGCCAATGTGTTCCTAGGGACCCTCTACTGGAGTCCAACTAGGCTATATGGGGAGGAAAGGCACTCTACACACCCCTGCAGAGTGCAACAATCGAATGAGAGAGAAAGGGAAGGTAAAAGAGAGAGAGAGAGAGAGAGAGAGAGAGAGAGAGAGAGAGAGAGAGAAGAAAGCTATTCCAGTGATGACAGTGCTGCAAATTATTGGCACTGTGGAATAAAGCGAATTTGGTTTTTTTTTTTTTTTTTCTTTACAGATCCTCGTGAGTGGCTGGTCCCAGTACCGGCCCCAGTGCTGGCCCCTTCTTTTTTCAGAGGGTGAAAACTACTGTTTGCTTCGGTCTGGATAGCAGGCCTCACTCGTGACCGACAGTTTATCACTGTATCGTAATTACTCTTAACTTGTCCTCATCTATTGTGGGACAGAGGTGTTTCTTTTAATTGGTTTATTGTATTTGAATTAATTAGCCTAGTGTCGGCCGTTCTTTCTTTGAAGAGGGTCACGTACACTTAGGTTAGGAATGCTTACTTGAATGAAGAGAGAGAGAGAGAGAGAGAGAGAGAGAGAGAGAGAGAGAGAGAGAGAGAGAGAGAGAGAGAGATTTTCAATCAGCTAATTTCTTGCTGCTTGAGAACATGTAAACAAAGATTTTATACATGCACAATGGCATGGATCTTAATAAAATGATATAGATGCGTCGTCTTGGCTTCCTTAGGGATTACTTTATTATCTTAATTTTCCTGGGAGCCGACGTCACAAAAGTTTATCGTAAAATTTTAAATTTTCTTTATTTGATTTTTATAGCAGGTATTCGTAGGAACTTGTTATGGTACTCTAACTAAGGCCTATCTTTCCCTGCCTAAATTATCTTTTGGTTTTTTTTTTAGCTAAGATATTGCGAGGTGGGTTCACTGAAAGGAAAAAATATATATGACCCAAGAGTGGCTCAGCAGAGTCTGGTCACAATAACAAGGTCTTTGAGATGGCGGCCAAGGTCCCGTTAGGCCTAAATTTCAAAAACAACCTCGGCGCTAAGAACACCAAAATGGCCGTTCTCTCACAAACAGTTCGAACAATTTCAAAACAACCGGGAACACGGCGGAGGAATCCAAGATGGCGGGTATTTTCTTTTCAAACAAATTCAAAACAACGCAACAAATGCAGGTATCCAGATTTTACTTTAAATATACCAATCATGCATAGCGTTTTACGTTACGGATGGAAAACTAAATTACAAACAACTTTGTCTTTTGTTATCGTGCTCTCACCCGGACATTAAACAAAAAGAATGAAAAGAGAAATGTTAGTCCGCTACCAAATTTACGTTGTTGAACGGTACCTTTATTGTAAAATTACTATTTCAGTTCGTTGCTACTTCACTGACACGGTTTTTTTTTTTTTTTTTTTTGATTCCCGCTATATGCAAACAATAACGATCGGAATTGCCGACGCGATTTCTATATTACTTTGTGTACATGAACGGGCTCCGCGATTCGGCCGTTGAATTCGTTACTTGAACGACTTGACTCACGATCCGAACACGGTAACTGTCCTTTGTCTTAAACGTTAAAATTATGATTCGCTCTGCTCTCGAGTCCCTTTTCTTTCCCACGCTAATTCTCGCTACACTTGTTATTATAACTATTCTCTTTACTGCTTATTATTATGCCTCGTTCCTTGTTTGGAAGAATGAAATGGAGTTCGATATCTGACTTTTATTTTTTGGAATTAATGTAATTTTAATTTCCTTTTCTCCAGATTCTTTCTCTAAAATGTACTTTAGATTCTACACAGGTCGCCAATGTTACGAGAGGGTCTTGGTTGATCATGTATTATTCAATTTACGTAATTTTACGGCCCTGCAAACCAAGATTACACGTAACCTGCCACTTGAAGCCAAAAGTTAACCTCAAAGACAGACGTTAATTAGCCAAAGGTCGCCAGTTAAGGGTTATTAACCTTAACAAAGAATATTTGAGATGAATTTGATTTTAAACGCAACGGTTCTCCCAAACATTCGGATGCGAGGCATACAAAGCATCGAGATTTAACCTGATTTTGCTTACCCTAAATCCTAGGTATTTTACTGGAATAACGGGGTTGAAGCTCACAATATAATAATTAGGCTTAATCTGGACTTCGTAAACACATATACCCTAAGTGGTGGCTGAAGGAAGAAAACAAAGAGAGTTTGAAATACAGAAAAGAGGTTAAAAGAATGGACGAAGTTTCGAACAGCACACGACTATACCTTAATGATGAAGCGTTGGCGCATTTACAACGGACGTGCTGAAGTTCGTGTGTTTTCTTGCTCCACCATTCACTAATAAAATAATAGACAAAAAAGGCGGGACAGGGCCACCTTCCAGTCGTCTTAACTCTCGAGACGGCGGCTAGTTTCTCTCTGAAGTTCCCTGACCGGCGCTGGGTCAAAACAGGCCTACAGTCATGCCTTGGCGTCTATGCTCTGTTAAAAACATTCGCCACGAGACAGGTAAAAGGAAAAAGGACCTTAGGACCACCTATTTTTAAGGCTGATATGGGAAATTTTCCTATAGGGTGGAAGGCCTAACTTACCTATCCCGTTCTCCAACGGACGTTGAGGTTTGAACTGAAGATGCTCCTATGGGACAACGTCTTTTCCTGGTCTCAGTCAGGCTGATATATTTCTATCCCTAAATGTTCGAGGGCTAACAGCGTAAATATTTATAAAAATATATATAATATATATATATATATGTATATATATATATATATATATGTATATATATATATATATATATATATATATATGTATATATATATATATATATATATATATATATATATATATATATATATATATATATATATATATATATATATATATATATATATATATATATATATATATATATATATATATGACTGAGAAATATTTTCGTTAAAGTAAATTTCCATCAAATATAAGGAGCCCTAAAAATGTGAAATATAGAAAATAAAGGCTATATTTCAGAGACCAAACTGTCTCTCTCCTCAGGCAAATATTGAATGAGAAAAAGTTACAGAAAAGCGATATTTATACCAGAAGGTCCATAGGTCAGCCATTACATCACTCCAGTTGACAATTTCTCTTTAATCGTCTTAATCGCTGGTTGGAGGAACATTTTATCTATAATATCTGAATCCCAGGCGCCCCTTGAAAGATTCATTGTATTTCTTTGTTTAATCAAGGCTGGTTCCACTATCTGGCTTTTGAACCGACGATTGCTGCTATAAATTATACGAGACATATTCCAGTTTATTCTGTGATTATGGTTATATATGTAGTATATATATGTGCATATATATACATGTGTGTGTATATACATATACACATATATATACACATATATAAATATATGTATATATATATTTATGTATTACATATTATTATGATTATGATTTTAACTTGGGGAATGTTTACCATAAACCAGTTATAGACTGAATGAATGTTTACTTGACTTACCACATAAAATTCCTTAGTTCTGACTGCAGTTGATTCAGGTAATCGTAATATACAAAGAA
>NC_089772.1:2675258-2677758 GCF_040412425.1 Macrobrachium rosenbergii | reverse complement strand
ATATATATATATATATATATATATATATATATATATATATATATATATATATATATATATATATATATATATATATGTATGTATGTATATATAGACATACTGTCAAGTAGTAATGTAGCTGTGGTGAGATCATATTGACCACCGCTGTGGATTTTCTGAAACCTCCTCACTGTGAACAGCCAGACTGATTTAAAGATCATGGTGGTCCTATCTTGATGACTGAGGGCAGACCGAATGTTAGTGCTTTTCTTGGGTTTTCTTGCACAAAGTCACAGAACTGTTTATCGTTATTTCTAAACCAGAGGCCCTGATTCGAAACCTGCCTGAGGCAAAAGCACCTACCAATTATTAGTCCATTTGGGTGTAAGTTATTTTCCAAGGGGCAGAGTGAATGTCGATATGAAACGATAAAGTGGAGGATATATATATATATATATAACCAGATATATATAACCTGCCTGATATATATATAATATATTATATATATATATATTTATATATGAATATATATATATATATATATATATATATATATATATATATATATATATATATATATATATATATATATATATATATATATATATATATATATATATATATATATATATATATTACACACGAAGTTGATACTCAGTTTGTTGATGTAAATATTCACTGAAGTTAACGTGCTGCATATTTATTTTTTGGTTCTAGAATTTCTTATTTTTATAAAGCAAGTTTACCTCTGCAGAGTTCTTGAAATAAAATACAATTCAGTGGCATAAAATTTTTTTTTAGTGGTGTACTGAAATGATAGGTGTCGGACGATCGTAATCTATCAGATGAAAAGAAAAGTTCCCATATTCCCCTTCGAGTAATGTTCCGATTCAGGACTTCATATAAATGCAAATTCTCGCACATGATCCCCACGATCAGACAGATGCTGCAATATACTGCTGCAGTAGATAGAATGACGGTTCAGAGTTTCCTGCCGATTCCCTGATCTTCCATTGCTCAAAAGAAAAAAAAAGACAAGTGAAAAAGAAGTCTTGTAGGAGAAAACTGGATTCTATGAAACAGTACTTCATGTCTTCCTGAGGCAATTATATACCATTTTTTTACTTGGTGAAAATTGGTGATATTTTTTTTGCACAGCTGCGCCTTCAGTGTACTTACAATTTTTTTTTCTTGTACAGCTGTGACCTTCCAGTGTACCGACATATTAATATAGGAGTCATTTGGTAAAAATATACTTTTTCGAAATTCTCTGTTTGGGGCCAAAATGATATTTTCAATCTCTACACTTACGAGAGAGCTTAAGTTTTTACTTAGCAGAGAAGGTTCCAGGAGATTGGGGCATGTTATCTGTCCAGATACTTATATTAAACAGGAACATTTTTCCCCTCCTTTAAACTTCCGTCCGGCTCTGAAAACATCAATTCCATGAGAGAACTGGATTCCACAATATTTGAAAAAATAAGGTTTTAGCGAAAAAATTTAGTTGGATCCGACACCAGACTTACAGTTAATGAAATTTCAAGTGGTAAAAGGATTTAAATTTCAGTCATCGTGAATTTCGGCCAAACAGAATTAATTTTGTTAAAGCATTAATGAGTGTCGAGGGGCAAAGTAATTAATTTTCGGGTTTTCAAGTATTCAGCCAACCAAAGCAATAATTAAATTACCTTTAGAAGTTTTAGTCATCCGGACATTTTTTACCTAGACTTTAAAGCAACTGCATAGAGCAAATACTACTTACTTCAGAGTTTTGCAAAAATAACGCCAAAACTTTCACATCCCCCAAAAAAAAAAAAAAAAAAACTTTGAAAAGCAGTATGTTGATGTAAGCGGTGAGTTTGTGAGCCATGTGTTGTTCCTGTCGACTTCATACCAGAAGTTACAAGATAGATTTTCTCTTTTATTACGATGCTAAGCTTTTTCCTTTTACTGAAGTGGTTGAGAGAAAAACAAGACTGTGGTAGCTGCCACACTGATATACAGTAACTGCCGAATGGAAAATATACCTCTTGTGCGTATGGCTTATCAACATTACATCAATAACTGCTACATTCACCTCTGATCTTGCATCCCAGTACCCTTTTAGTCTCATCTATCAAATACTTTCAAGTCTTACACTCTTTTGTGCTCCCTAATGCTTCCGAATGATACGCTTATCTAATTTGGTTCCCCTCTCAACAACAAAACACTCTGGTAAGTCTTTTCATCTTGGCGAAACATTATGCTACTTCATTTACGTGTTTTTTTACGTTAGTCTGCCTTATATTCCTTTTCTCTGTCTTCAAGCATGGCGCAAACAATAATTCACCTAAAAAAGTTGATCTTCCTTACATTCACCATATTTCCAGCTTCCGCACTTGACTTCCATAAAGAAGGTTAGGTTCTACATTACACACGCACACACTCTCACACACACACACACACACACACATATATATATATATATATATATATATATATATATATATATATATATATATATATATATGAGTGTATATAT
>NC_089772.1:2647758-2672758 GCF_040412425.1 Macrobrachium rosenbergii | reverse complement strand
CCATATAAAAACACTTGCAATCCATGCAAGGGACCTTATAAACGTAACCCTGAGACGCTCTGGGAGAATTCCTTGTTAGAATGTTTTCCAAGGTATTTGAAAATTTAAAAACAACATTAGTACTAAAATACTTGCCAGAACTTGGAACCCTACGTAGGAGATCACTATATTGTAAAATAAGTACATCTTGATTGTTAAAAGCCACTCTGGTAGTTACTGAATAAAAAGTTTTTTGTGCTTTTTGCAAAGCACGTTCAGCAAAATATTTTGGGGAATTTTCATTTTTTCTGGGAAGTTAAAAATATTTTCAAACTCTTCCTGAAGAAATTCAGGTCTGCGGATAAGTAAAGCTTTTAAAAACATACTATGATTAGAATAACAGTGGATGTATGAATTTACATTTGTGGGTTTCCAATCCATTTCAAATACGGTGAACATTTACATACATCCAGAAATGAGAGACAACCTTCATGTTCTTCATAAGTTAAATTAATAGAAGGCACCAAATTGTTCAGTTTGAAAAGAAATGTATTCACATTTTCGGTTAGAGGCCATATGCAAAATTTATCATCTACATATCTAAACCACAGAACACCATATGGTAAAATATTAGGTAAAAGTCTAGTATCAAAAAATTCCATGTGTAAATTACTTAAAAGAGGCAAAAGACGATTTCCCATTGCCATACCAAATTTTTGTGTATAAAATTTTTCATCAAAAGTAAAAACGGAATCACAAATGCAAAACTTAATCAGTTCTAAAATGTTATTAGTAGACAAAGGTAAATCGTAAATGGTCAAGAATTTAGATAAATATTCAAGCAAGTCATTTATAGGTACTTTTGTAAATAGAGATACAGCATCAAAATTAACCATTTTAAACTTGAAAGTAATAGTTGTGCTGTTTAGTTTTTCTATCAGATCTACATTATATTCAGTATTACAGTTCAAAATACTACTAAGGGTGAAAGAGTATTAACGAACCATTTTGATAACTTGTAAGTACAAGACCCAACTGTGATGATAATTGATCTAATGGGGTTACCAGGTTTATGTGTTTTGGCAAGGCCATGCAAGTAAGGTAAAGTTGGACTTGTCAAACACACAAACTTGGTAATCATATATATATATATATATATATATATATATATATATATATATATATATATATATATATTTATATATATATAATGTATGTATATATATAATACATATATGTAAAGGTCATAATTTGCGAAGGATGTTTTCTTATCGAAGATCACAATTGCTTTTATACCAATTAATGCTGTTTATTCTCTGTAAAATTTCCTCCCTTCGTTAGCTGAAGTTAATAGGAAAGACTTGAACTCCGGCAATTCACACGAATTTATTTAATAATTCAGGAAGTGTGCAAAGTCACCAATGAGTAATAACAGTGTTGCTTCTGTCTTAATTACTGGATGAATTCAGATGAACTGGAATAATACTCAAAAATACAATGGTCTTATGGGATGTAAGTTGAAACACACTGGATGATTATAAGTCTTCATTATTTCCAGTTTCCGGGTTGAGTAACTGAACAGGAAAACGAGTGAGTGGTCCTTTTGGATTTGGTCGAATGACCGAGTGAGTGCTTTCCACAAAAGATTAACAAAATAAATATCTTCTAACATTTATTTCTATAGCACACTTAATGTAGAAACAAATAACATTGAACACTGCGGGTGTACGGTATAGCATCAAAGGATATGTTGAAACCAAATTTCAAAGCTAGTAGAATGTAAATTTCAAAATTATATACATCTAATTTAATTTAAAAAATCATTAATTAACTGTTGTGTTTTCAAAATAAACATTAGTTACATTCAAGGTAGTGTTCTCACTTTTTCTTTATTGTGCTCTTGTTAATAACAAAGAATAAAAAATTGCAACTTGGGAAAATTCTGAAAATACAGCACCCCTGGTGTGGAACATTAAATAATCTTCCTTCTTCCATTACACCATAACTTAGACTTATGTTAATGGCATTACTCCTATTGTAAGCCACTTCTGTCACTGTTACAAACCGAAAACAGAGTATTTGACGAAGCCTGCATCAGCTATATGGAGCACATTCATCAAAAAGTCATTCCAAGGGGATTTTCGCAATGGGTCGGCAGCCTATTTTGACGCCACAGACAAAAGCCAATCGTTGAAAATTGACTCCCTCTCACAAAATAGTCTGTACACCATCAAAGGGAATGGATGGGAATGAGTAATTTACTATATATATATATATATATATATATATATATATATATATATATATATATATATATATATATATATATATATATATAATATATACTGTATATATATAAATTATATATATATAGAATCTACTGATCATATTTTACCAGATATATATACACTGTAATTCTATGTAGAATCTAATGCTTTTACCTCTTAACTTCTCACAATTCTTCGCGAATTTTTTGGATATGCTTGTAACTTACGAAGCCGAAAGATCCAAACGGAAGAAATTGAAGAGCCTGTGATGGCCGGTCGCGGGAAAGGAACCCGGTTACCTTTATCACAAGGAGGTTGCGTGGTCAGGTCGGCAACGCGACCTCCTTGTGATTAAGGCAACGCGGGTTCGCTTCCCGTGACCGGCCATCACAGGCACTTCAGTTTCTTCCGTTTGGATGTTTCGGCTTCGTAGTTACAAGCATATCCAAAAAGCGCGAAGAATTCGAGAAGTTAAGAGGGCATTGTCGTTATTAGAATTACATATATATATATATATATATATATATATATATATATATATATATATATATATATATATATCATTCATCAAATTACTCATTCCAATCCATTTCAGTTCTAAGGTTTTGACTGCCACTGGCCCTATTGAAAAGAAATCCTGTAGCACGGATCTAGGAATTGCTTAAAGAATTATCCTGAAAACGTTCTGAATGCTCTAAAAGGCGCCTCGATTTTTGTTTTTCTTTTCTTTTATTAAAGTGTTAACGATTTTAGAAATATAAGACTGAAAATCCGATTTCAAATATTTTTTTAGACCGAATTATTTCGTTCAAAATTCTCTTTCCTTCTCCAGGAAATGTTTAGTTAAGTGGAAATGCAGATTTCCGTCTCTTTCAATTCAAAAGTTTTCTGCTAAAGACTTTCCTTTCTTCACTTGTTCTGTTGAAATAGGGAAATCTAGCCTGGGTACTTGAATGTATTATTTTTATTTCATTAACCATAAAAAATGATTGAAATCAGGACCTGATTCTAGAAATATAAGCAAAGGAAGGAAACTTGCACATTAAGAAGGAGATGTGAGTTCATCTAATGGTGTGCGTCAAAAATTGAATCTGACTCCACTCTTTACTTATCGACATGGTCAAGTTTTAAAGGCGAGGTCGTCAGCCGAAGCGATATTCGGCCTTACTTAAGAATGAGGATAGCAGGAGATTGTGATTGAGATTCTCCCTTATATTACCGTACAAAATTTCCTTGAGCTTTATGAATTAGAAGCTATTTAATAACATTTTATATAACACTAAAAACTTCCCACTATTATATCTTTAATAGCATTCCCTATTCTTCAGACCTCAGTTGACGTACCATAGCCCTCTCAAATCTTTATGAATTGTTTTATTGTCCATAAGGAATGACTTCATTAGATGGATTTCTCTCTTGTAGCCTCAATCCTTGGACAGTAAACCTTACTCGTAACCTCAGACCTTCTATTGTAAATCGTTATGTAGGCCGTTTTCTCAACAACCCATTGTTGAACTTGAACCGGCAACAAAGACGCATTTACACACAAGCAAAAGTAAAAAAGAAATAATACAAAATAGTGTTTTTCTCTCATATCTAGTCATAGGAAATTTAAAGAGGAGTTGCTCTTGTATGGGAGAAGGGACCTTGAGAGAGAGAGAGAGAGAGAGAGAGAGAGAGAGAGAGAGAGAGAGAGAGAGAGAGAGAGAGGCCTACCTGGATATCTTGTAATTTATGAAGTATTTTTTAGGTCGTATAATGGACAGTAGTAAATAGGGTATTGCTCAGTTATCGAGTAAAGAAATTTTAATGTAATAATTTTGTACACTTGTCAACAGTGCAGAAGTGTTTACGTATCTCGATTCGACATATTAGGCTCTGGTGTCACCAGTCCCCAGATTCATTGGAGGATATTGCCGTAACAAAAGACGCCTGACGACGCGTTTTTATAAATTTAGTCTCATTTCAGAGTTCGAGGAAGCTGCATATAATCAGTTTGTTTTTTTGCTAGTTTCTGCTTTCTCGTATATATTTCCATGTTACATGTTTGTAGTTGACGCATTCATGAAGCTGATGTGTGTGACCTTTTGCGTGAGAACTAGCCCTTTTATAAGTGCGAATTCTTGATTTATTTATTCAAGGTAGATTGCTGTTAATAACAAAAAAGAATATGAAATCACCGTCAGTAATTTAACCCTTTTAAAGAAGTTTTTGTTTCAGATACCAGAGGGCTTTACATAGGTTCCACTTGACTGCAGGCACACTGTTTTCCATGATTTTATTTATTTTTTTTTTTTATCTTTCTCTACAGGTTGTGAACAGCAAGCTTAATAGAACTGCTACATATTCAAATAACTTGTCAAGAGAATTTCCAATATACTAGTTAGTTTTTCTATCGCAGTTGTCTTAATACTTCAGTTTTACTGTATATACATCTTTTTTATTTGAGGGGGCAAACTTAATTTTACCCGTAAAGTAGAGTTCACTATGCGCACCAGTTTTCAATTCTTCCGCGGTTTTGTATTTGGTTATCGAACTGCAAACACTTTCGTAATGGATCCTTTCCATTACTGTTTGTTTGTGTGTTTTGACAACTAACAGAAATAAAGACACCTATTAGTGACGATTCACCTACAGGATTTCATTCTTTGAGAAACTGTGGCCTCTGTGACTTAGGTTTATGTACTTTACTTGGGAAACAGAAAAAAAAAAAAATTTATTTTATAAATACTTTTCAGCGACATGATCAGAAAAGGAGGCACAAATATTGTTAAGAGTAGCCAAAGCAGTATTAACGATCCATCAAAGAATATATAATACCCCACCTACAAGGATCATTAAGAGGCTGATTTCGGCAATGAACCCTAGACACTCGACAACAGAGTAGTTGGAATATAATGGTGAATAATCACCCCTGAGAACTAGAAATTTAAGTGATTCATGATGATTAAATATTCAGGAAATGACTGCTGTGAAGGAATAGTCAAACTGGTTGAGGACGAAGTTAATGGAATTTTAAATATCCAATGGAGTTGAAGTAATTCCATTTTGGGTGTAAGAGCAGATAATACAGATGTATCATGTGTTGAACAGAAAAATGTTTATTTATCTCTATCAGGATGGGTTTGTGTGTTGAACTTACGTAAATATGAGACAATTACGCCATGAAAGGGCGGATAAGTATCACTCAACTCTAAAAATACCCAAAAGGTTCATGTGGCACCTAGAAATCACAGCCAGTCATTTCTTAGCCAGGCTTATGTTGTGGTCATTCCTCAACATATATACTGCTACTTACGTGTAGATTCATGTTACACAAAGTTCTCAAGTGTCATTCTGAAGGCAGAAGGAGTTTGAGGTTTGGAAACAGGGAGCAAATTATATTCAGATTCTACAACTCGGAACATCACGACACTGATGTTTACCTCCCGGTTATGCTTGCCCAATCAAGTTTTGTATTCGCCTTATTCATGCACTGCTTTTACCATTTTCTCACCATCTCCAGCCACCTCGAATCCCAAGGCAAACATTCTCTTAGGAAAAGTACAATGTCTGCTTCATCTCTCATCATATAGGCAAGTAGAGTTCCACATTTAGATTGTCGATAATAGATTTACTTAATGTTTGCACTCAACCGTACAAAATGTATATTGCTAATATAAATCACTTGATATCCGATGTTCAAATACCTATTAATATTTTTGAACGCTGAAGTCTTTCAATCTGTTCCTTGCGATCATTAAGAAGTTTGACGACTTGTTGAAGTAAATAGAGCGTTCTGAATAAATTCTTACTATACAACAACACCCACATTTTTTCCATGAAACTTCAACTTTTAACAGTTGCTTACCATGCGGAAGAAGAATATAACCTGAATTCATGTTTCATTTCCACAATCATTTTATAACCGTTCTTGGTATGAACCAGATTTCTTGACAGTCACAGCACGCTGTCAAAGCACTGATAAACCGATCAAAAGGTTTTTAAGAAAACATTCGCACCACCAGCCGCAAATTGGTTCCCACTAATTTGCTCGTCTTAAATGGAATGGCTCGCTGGTCCATTGTGAAAGGCTAGTTATTGGAAATACCTCCCTCCGGGCGCAGAAACTTGGTCTCAAAAAGAGCTTTCAAGAGAGAAATTCCATTGAAATAGCTTACAATATTTAATAATACCGTTCAACGTTTCTTGAAAGGAAAAGGTCCAAAGATACAGGTAATCTACGAGCATCGTTTTCACGGCATCGATTGTGATACTATAATAGGTATTACGGTGATAATATTTAATGCCACTGAAATGGCTTATAGAATTCGAACTTCTAAAATATATATATTTTTTAATCTTTTCTCTCCTTTTTAAACTCTGTCACTAGTTTCATTTTGTACATAAGTATAGGAAGGGGGAGGGAAGAATTTCGCTAATTTGCAGAGCGTGATTTTGACAGAAGTAAATCAGTTCGTTATAAAATTGTTTTGTAGGATGAGAATTAAGGTCCCGAATTATACAAATATGACTCAAGTACGTTAACTTATAGCAAGTAAGGTGATGATGGTAAAACAAATAAGAGAAAGAAAAGACGATACCAATAATTAAAAGGAAAATAGAACCGGCTCACATATAAATTTATGTGCGACCGCGCAGAAGAAATCATTCCAGAAATAACGAGTCTAACATCATTAAATTAGAAATCAGTCTAACCTCCGAAAATCTCTCCTATACAAAGCAACTGAGCTCCAAAGAACCCAAAGGGTTGCAATGAAACACAAAATGAGTAACTTTTGCTACTTCAGTCTCAGTCTCATTGCAAGCGGCTTAAGTGAAATTCGAAATGAAAACATAGGAGTGAGACTGAGACCGAAGTAGTAAAATGTACTCATTTTGTATTTCATTGCAACCCTTTGAGATCTTTTGGAACTAGGCTGCTTTGCACAGGAGAGATCCTCGGAGGTTAGATCGATTTTCCCTTTCTGGAATGTTTTTCTTTTGCGCGCTCGCACGTGCATTTGTATGTGAGCCGGTTCTGTTTCTTTTAATTATTGGCATCATCTTTTCTTTCTCTTATTTGTTTTATCATCATCATCACCTTACTTGCTATAAGTCAACATATTTGAGTTATATTTGTATTATTCGGGACCGCAATTCTCATCCCACAAAACAATTTTATAATGAACTTATTCACTTCTGTCAAAATCAAGCTCTCCAGATTAGGAATGTAATGCTCCTCCTTTCCTCTCCCTATATCTGTGTAAAGTTCCTCGTTGGACGGGTCGGTATAGTTCTCGGTTAGCACTCTGCTGGGCCCGCGTTCGAGTCTCCGGCTGGCCAATGAAGAATTAGAGGAATTTATTTCTGGTGATAGAAATTAATTTCTCGGTATAATGTGGTTCCGATTCCACAATAAGCTGTAGGTCCCGTTCCTATGTAACCAGTTGGTTCTTAGCCACGTAAAATAAGTCTAATCCTTCGGGCCAGCCCTCTCAGGGAGAGCTGTTAATCAGCTCAGTGGTCTGGTTAAACTAAGGTATACTTAACTTTTATATCTGTGTACTGTACAAAATAAAACGGTCACAATTACGACCTCCTGGCCATACCACTGCATCACGTCTCCACGCATTCGTGAATCAGTTGTAACCTGTAACGTTCACTATGATCTTGCAGTAGGTTACGATCACAGGTGTCATTCAATACCCCATCCCTCCCCACTGTGAACCCCCTAATTGATCGTCTACCTGCTATTAACTGGGACTTTGGAACCCACCAGAAAACCAGGTCCTTTTATGGTGACCTCGGAAAATAAGTTGCGGTCACTAGTTCAACCGGCAGACGCTTTACTCTGCACTAACCCAAAATGTAAAAATGACCAACACAATCGAGATCCGAAAGAATTCTGTTCGAGTTTAATATCCTCTCTGCTTGCCTCAGACAGGAATACGTTTAGATTTCGTCAAGGCAACTCTTGTAGCATACCTGGCTGGAATGACTTGGTTAAGATCTGTATACACATCCACGAGAAATGTTTTCAGTGTGGAGGCAAAATGGTAGCCCGAGGGAGGGAGACTGCATTGCCAATGAGACAGGCGAGAGTACAGTTCAAATTTGCTCTTAAGCACTACAGACTTAACGAAAAGTAACTAAGAGCAAGTGCAATGTCTAGAAAATTAGAATCTGGCGATTACCCTCGTCTTTGGAATGACATTCAACCCCTGTCAAAGAGATTGGGAGAAGCCGTCTGCGACGAGGCCATCGCAAGAATGTGGGGCGATCACTTCAGCACTGTCCTGAATTGCATGAACGATCAAGACTCCCGAAGGGAAGTAGATAACCTCATTACTGATAACATTCGATTTCAATCCACCGATCGTATTAAGTCAGGTAACATCGGCGATGCCATAAACAACTTGCCTAGTAATAACTCGCCCGGCTGCGATGGTCTATCTGCAGAAGCTTTCAATTTCTGCCATCCGATAATTTACATCTTGCTAGCTGCCCTATTCAATGCGTGCATAATTCACCAGTTTCTCCAAGATTCCCTACTCGTAGTTCACTTAATACCATTAATCATAAACAAGCTAAAGGATGCAGCTGACCCTGGCAGTTATCGCCCGATTGCAATTACTACAATTGCATCAAAGATTCTTAAGTCAGTTCTTCTAGTGATACTTCTCCCTTTTCTACACACTACTGACAACCAGTTTGGATTTAAAGCAAACCACTCAACCGACACCTGCATCTACATCCTGAAAGAATTGCTGAACTGTTACCTATCATCAGCCTCTCCTGTTTTCCTATGTTTTGTAGATGTGAGGAAAGCATTTGACAGAGTAAACTACCTTAAGCTCTTCCTGAAGCTGCACAGAAGAGGCACACCTCTATATTTAACTGGCATTTTATATTGCTGGTTCTCCACACAACAATTCTGGGTCAAATATCGTACAACTTTGGCTTGGTAAACGGGCTCCGGCAAGAGGGCATTATCTCTCCATACCTGTTTGATACGTACATAGCTGCCCTGAATGCCAAAATGAACTCACTCCCAATCAGATGCACTATAAAAAAAAATAAAAACAAAAATAAATAAACAAATAAATAACCTCTGTTACACCGACGATATGGTTCTGATTTCCCCATCAGTGCAAGATTTCCATCGACCAATCGACACTTGCCGCCAGTATGCAAAGGAATTTGATATCCTGTACAATGAAACCCAGACCCTGTGCATGCCACTGCCCCCGAGATCGCTTAAGCATATTGCAGAACCACAAATTTTCCTGGGAAATCATCGCCTCGAATTTGTGCATGAATTTCCGTATTTGGGCCACGTTATCACGAACGACCTAAAAGATGCGGCAGACATACTGTAGAACAGAGGCGTCGTAAGCTATGTGCAACTGGCAACATGATTGCAAAAAGGTTTGCCTTTTGTCACCCAGACACGAAACTGCTGCTCTTCTGTTCGTACTGCCACAGCATATATGGGTGTTCCCTTTGGAGGAGCTATACCCGAGAGGCCATGAGACGTATCACTGCTGGTCACAGTGACATTCTGAGGCGCTATACCAGCACGCTTGCTACCACTCCGCCACGCAGATGTTCATGGATGATTTAAAAATCATTGTTTGGCGAATAATGTCCAGCCTGATCACCTGGCTAAGAAACAGCACCAATTCGCTTATCCAAAGCATCCTAAACAGTGAGTCAAGAAGACGATCTCAAATGTGGGAAAGATGGGATAATGAGGCGTCTGTTCCATAAATGGAACACTCTTCCTTCACACGGGGGTGGCTTTTGTTGCTGTGGGTACTTATTCTCTGTTTTTGCAATTATTAAGTACTATCTGCAGAATATTATTATTATTATTATTATTATTATTATTATTATTATTATTATTATTATTATTATTATTAATTTTGTTGTTGTCTATCACAGTCATCCTTTTCGACTGGGTGGTTTTTATAGTGTGGGGTTCGGGTTTGCCTCCTGCCTCCTTAGGAGTCCATCACTGTTCTCACGTGCTGTTTCTAGTAGCACATTCTTCTGCATGAGTCCTGGAGCTGCTTCGGCATCTAGTTTTTCCAGATTCCTTTTCAGGGATCTTGGGATCGTGCCTAGTGTTCCTATGGTTATGGGTACACTTTCCACTGGCATATCCCATATCCCTCTTATTTCGATTTTCAGGTCTTGATACTTATATTTAGAGAAGAAAGAGAGAGAAAAATTTATTATTATTATTATTATTATTATTATTATTATTATTATTATTATTATTATTATTATTATTATTATTATTAATATTGAAAAGGATGGCTGTATTATGAGAATTTATCTTGAATAAGGTCGTTTCTATTTCGCTTTTCAGGTTAAGCGATGTTGGTCAGCAACTGGCCAATATTCATATTGGAAAAGGATAGTGTGCGGAATGCGGGAAGTCTTTTGTTGAAATATTCAATCAGAAAGCCGTGGGATTCTTCGCGGTCTGGATTCAGGCTGAATATTTCAATAAAAGACTTCCCGCATTCCACACACTATCCTATTTCCAATATGGATATTGGCCAGTTGCTGACCAACATCGCTGAACCTGAAAAGCGAATTATAAGGAAAACAGAAAAGACCCTGTATGAGATAAATTCGCAAAATACAGCCATCCTTTTCAGTAAGACTTGTTTAAGAGAGGTCTATTTTCCTTCATTTAATATTATTATTATTATTATTATTATTATATTATTATTATTATTATTATTATTATTATTATTATTATTCTACAGGAAAGTTGCGTGCTAAGAATCATTAGATTTTTTATTCTACCAGACCGTATGAGTCATTTATTTTTCAAGGAGACTCAAGTTTCTAGGCAAAGAGCAGCTCAAAATTGTACACGTTCAGTTTCCAAGAACGCGATTTAGACAGTTTCTTGTCTGTGTCAGTGTACTTGACACCCTTCAGCGTCTAGTAAACAAACAACCTAAGCACATTGTCTAGTTATTGGTGTTGTGCAGCTTTTCTCTGACGCATTTAAATTAAAGCACTTTTGTTGTCAACCTGATACTCACCATTCATCTTCTTAAGTGGGTCTTGCATCATTTTTAGTGGTCTGATCCGATGCCAAATGAAGTCTAAGGAAGTTTTTTTTCTGTTTTTCCAACGTAGCTCCGTTGAAGTCCCCCTTCAGAACTTTCTTTTTCAGTCTTAAGTACAGATCTAACAATAAAATTGAGTTTATAGCCAGCTATTCCCTTTACCTTCGAACTGCAATGTCTTTTTTATCTTGACAATTTTTTTAAATTCATGTGTATTCGATCCTCATATTAGCATGAAAGAAAAACGCCATTGTGCCTTTAACAACTCATCTTTGATTTCATTTCGTGAAGTTTTTCCCCTACAATTTAGGTAATATTTGGATCATCCTTCCATCCCAGACCTCTTTCTCCTTCTTTTTGATGCGATAAAGAAGAGGGTATTAATTTAGAACTGTATATTACTGGTAAGAGTAACTGAAAATTCATAAATAGGAGGAACTTTAATACTAAAGATGAAAGTCATGGGACACGTATCTGTAACAGAAAGGTAAGAATTAGGTAAATAACGTAGAGAATCAGTCGTAGGCAGAATTTCCTCCTGCTGAGAAACGTTTGCCTTAGTTTTCTTCCACAAGACCTTTCAGTCTCCCTGAAAATATAATTGAGAATGTCTGCCTCGGTGCTTTTAGTTTTCTGTAAAAGAAAACTATTGTGTCGGCTTTGTCTGTCCGTCCGCACTTTTGTTGTCCGCCCTCAGGTCTTAAAAACTACTGAGGCTAGAGGGCTGCGAATTGGCATATTGATCATTCACCCTCCAATCATCAAACATCCCCAATTGCAGCCCTATAGCCTTAGTAGTTTTTATTTTATTTAAGGTTAGAGTTAGCGATAATCGTACTTCTGGCAGCGCTATAGATACCAGCAAGATAGGCCACCACCGGACCGTGGCTGAGTTTCATGGGCCGCGCCTAAGAGTTTTATGGGCCGTGGCTGAGGCCACCACCGGACAGAAAACTAGATTGTGCCGAAGAAACTTCGGCACATTTTTTACTTGTTTTCTTCTGCTTCTTATTTGACATTACTTGGAGTCTTTCACGTCGTTAGTGAACAAATTGATGCTCGTCTGTGACAGAACAATGATAATGATAATGGAGAGAGAGAGAGAGAGAGAGAGAGAGAGAGAGAGAGAGAGAGAGAGATCTGCATGAACACTGACATATTTCATAGCTCTAATGAAAACCGGAAGTAAAATAAATCTCACTCCTTAATTGGTACGCAAAATAAAGACAGTTTAATTGAGGCCCTAAAAGTTATTGCACTGAGAACGCAATTTCTTTTTCTGCCTCTGCTGACTAGTCTCCGTCCTTCTACACTGAGCTTACCAATACAAACTCTGTGGGTGCTGTCACATTCTCTGATTGTTCCAGACACCCAACACATCCTTCATGGGAGTCATGGTAAGTGAATAAATGAAGAGACGTCGGAACTGAAAGGTAGAGCTCAACACACTCTTGATCATTTTCTTGCTTCCTGAGACACTGCTAAGCAATATGGTGATGCCAAAGAGAAAGATAAATAACAGTGAAAATGACATTATTATGATGCCTCTTGATGCTCAGACTGTAATAACAATCTTCTTTTGAGTAGCAGAGTAAAGGTCTGTTTATTTATCATTACCAGTTTCTTCTTGGGCACAGTTCATCAAATGTATCCCGGTTTTCATAACTATTTCGGTGCCACCTTTTTGTTGGAGTTGATAGTTGATCTCAATCATAAAAACAACCTTCCTCTAAAGAAACTTCATTTTAAAGGCATCTTACCTCCGCAGGTTCTTGAAAACTTTGACTAGTTGTATCCATTGTTGAACATTGCATGATTTTAAGTTGGCTGGATGTTTTGTCTTTGATCCACTAACCACCAATTTTCACGTAATCCTTCAATTTTACTTTTTAGCGTCGTATAATGACCTGACATGGAATATATTATGAGTTCGAAATCTAGGTCCAGTTGTCTATGGTTACACAGAAAATGTCTTATCTTCCTTGAGGTTTGTGTTTGTGGTGTGTCACCAAGAGAGCAAAACAGTATATTTCCATCTTGTATTACAAGCGTTCCCATAAGGAAGAAAGGAGTTATCATCAACATTCTCAAACTAACGGCGAAATTCCTTGAACTGATGTATATTTACCATCAGAGTCACTTGCTGCGTCAAATCTCCGTGATTATCTCCCGAACTTCATTGCCTTTTTTGAACTACAGTTTGCTAAGTACTTGAATGGCTACCCATTATGTTGGTTTACTCTCATAATCTTGTTTTCGATTCTTTTAGTTGCTGATTACTTCAAATGTCTTTTATTTTTGTCATCACAGGTGCACAGCTATTTTTCTATGCACAGTCTAATCTTAGTGCAATGTTTCTTTTACTGTCTCCCTTTGTGACCTCTTGAAAACCTCACCCATTTTCATTGGGAACCGCTGCACCTAATTGCATACAGTGCAATATAACGTGGCAATGCCTGGTACAGCAAGTGGGTTTAGAAACACATTGATTATCACAGATCTCTCGTTTTTCTGAATTTCTGGGTGCTCGGATCTGCATCACATTCCCCTTTCTCATATGTAGTGTCCAAATGCAGAGCCGGTTGTGTTTGTTTTACTCTCCCGCCTGTGATAACCAAGGCTGTTTGTATAACAACATATTTGTATAATAAATTACGGATCAAATTCCTCCTAAGTTTTAGAGGCTATTTTTCTATTTTCATTTGCCACAAACTTGGGATAACCTAAAGTAGAACCATGCCTCATGGAGGCCGAAAATTGTATTCTAAAGTGCTTTAGAAGTATCGTATTGAAAGAAAACTTCAAAAAGGTGGAAAAATCGTAAAAAAATCTCCGTGAAATAACAATTGGCCGCCCTTACGTTTGTGTGCACCTAACATCATTGAGACAATGTCAAATTTAAATATAACTCGTTACTATTCATAATTGTCTTTTAATCGTATGTAATTATATTTTATAAATACACAATTTTAAATATGATAATTCATTTCTAAAAAAGATACTGTGTACTTTTACAACTGTCAGGTGAAAAAAATTTATAATTTTCATATTGTAAGCTATTTAATTATGTAGTACAAGTTAAGTATACCTTAGTTTAACCAGACCACTGAGCTGATTAACAGCTCTCCTAGGGCTGGCCCGAAGGATTAGACTTATTTTAGTACAAATCTGACCTTTCAGTCATTTTTTAAATGTGAATAATGGCAGATGTCATATTTCTAATGATCTTAATTCCAAACTGAATACGCGTGCTCGTATAGTGTTGAATGCCATTTGAAGGTGAAAACAAGAAAGCTAACCTGAACAGAACTTGAAAAACAAGTATTCACGTCCACAGTAACGGAAATTAATGCTGAAAATAAGGAGTGTCACATCTAGTTACGGCCAAATGGAAAATATGGAAAACTGATTTAAATGGCAGAGATAACCCAGTTTTCTCGCTCAGGTACTTATCACTATTCAATAAGTTTTAAGGAATGAAATAAATATATCCAGATTATCATTTTATGGAAAGAGGAGATTGCTGAGAAACTCTACATAGTCCATGGATGACAATTTCTTAAAAGGAAATGTTGCCCAAGGTCTACTCTCTCGAAAAATAATCCCCAGAGTTGTCGAATTTCATATAAAAGTTGTGACTAGAAGCCAATTCTCTAATTAAAAATTCAACCACAGTCTAGTTTTATTAGCTCATTACGAATCTCACAGCATTCGCCGAAAAAGAACTCGAGAAGTAATAAAGTACTTCAGACAGGCGAATGTTGAAATTCCGAGAGACTTTTCAAACAATAATTGTAAAAGTTACTAGATATTAAAGAGTTGAAGTGACTGCCACACAAACAGCGTGATTTCGTACTTTTATATTATTATTTTTTCAGGTATCTTTGATTTTTTAGGTTTCTTGAAAACTTCTGAATAGTTCATTATGAACACTGTTTTTTCATATTCAAAACTGTTCACAGCCCATCTTCTAGGATATAAACAATTCTCCATACGAAACATTAAATTGCCCTCTCTCTCTCTCTCTCTCTCTCTCTCTCTCTCTCTCTCTCTCTCTCTCTCTCTCTCTCTCTCTCATAGTGCCGTATCAGCACTCTTGACTTGCAACCAAGGAACCAACCACGTGTTGATTCCCTTGGGAGGACAGTATGGGCAAGTTTCCTTGAAACCTATATGAATTTGCTGAGTTAAGCAAAATTATTATATATTTAATCGTTAGTTGATTGTTGTGGGTTGCATTTGGGGTGGAATGAAAAAGAATGAGAAAAAAATAGATAAATGTCATTTGTGCGATACTGTGCTCCACCATACCGTACCCGTATATTATCATATAATAAAAATGGAAGGTCAGGTTGTGAAGCTGTTCACCTATAAATAACTATTCACTTTTTCTGTGACTCACCTCTTCTCTTGTTCAGAGATGATGTTATGTTTCCTACCAAAATCCTCCATTCTTCCACTCTTGCTCGCATTCACTCTTTACTTTTTCCTACTTGTAAACAATAACTTCCACGGTTTAATTACATACACCAAAATTTTAATTACATATATCTTTAACCAAACTAAATGTGTTCTTTGCAGTACGCTCATTAATGTTTACAGGGGAAAGAATGGTCGCAAGGAATTTGGAAAGCTTGTAGTTTTAGGTATTAATAGGAAACATAATAAGTCGTATGGTACAGACAATTTTACTCACCTTTGGCAAACAAATGAAATTCCTGGCTAGAATCTGTTTTATAAAATCTGAATAACCACCATCATCAATTGCACTTTATTTCAATCCTCTCAAGAATCTATCAATTTTTTCCGCCTTTTTTAAGAGTATATGACATCCAAGCATGAAAGTATTACATTTACATCAGCAATAGAGCTTTAATGGAAAATTATCCTGTCTAGAGGTACTCGTGAGTTTTAACGACGTTTAGCTTCAACAAGAGGTTTATAGAAAGCCAACTTTCACTGGACTCTCAACCAAATTTTCATTTTTAATACCCATTGATTTTAGGTGGAATTTGATCAAGTCTAGTGACTAGGGCATTTCAGATTTGTTCACATTATTGAATTTGCATTTTTAACTTTCTTGCATCAAGATCCTGTTTCCTGCTGGATTCAGCACTAAATTCACTGACACATATATTGGTAAACAACTTCAAAAATGGCTTCACGTCCACCAAGAGTAACGGTAAACAAAGCTACTATTTATTTCTCCCTGCCTTACAAAGGTGAAAGCAGATTTTCCATAAGAATCAAATTATACTACAGGGTTCAAGTCAGTCTCAAGAGTTCTAGTCAGGTCAAAATATGAAATGGACAAATTTTTAAAGTTGAAAGACACCGCAGCCAAGGAACTACGGTCATCTTTAGTCTACGAGTATACGTATACATGTAGTTGTAGTGCAACTTGAATTGGGAAATCAAAATTCCAGTTTTGGGCCGTGCCTTTGAACACTTTGGCCGATAAATTAAAATAAATAAGCCACATAACAAACAAGCATTTAGCACCATTGGCGAGCATTCCAGTCTACAAGACCATTGTCTGAATAGTGGTATACAGTAGACTATATACAGTGAGAGAGAAGCCATCACTCTGTAACAATGAATAGTTATATGTTGCTTTGCCTAATCCAAATCTTTTTATTGTCTTTTATGCCTCTCTTAACTGTATATTTTACAGATTAAACGTCATCGTTCAATTTTATTCTCGATATTCAGAGTTCTGATGCATTTTTATTCGGTTTTATTTGTCTCTTAGCGCATGTGTTTTATAAGATAATTGTATATATTTTTCAGGGAGCCTGATGGTGGGGTATGTTACAGGCTCGAAACTAGTCGCAATAAAAAAAAAAAATTACTCATGTACTGGTGTATCTGTTCTTTATTTGACTCCTCTTTCTACAAAACTATTCTGTTGCATATATATATATAGAGTTGTTATCACATCTATATATTTTATATATACATACATTATACAAATATATATATCGATATATACCTGGGGAAATATCATATGGGATATATATAAACGATTAGGTACCTAAGTGTCTCGAACACCCGACAGCACCAATCAACGACTATAAATCATTTATATATAACTATATGTGATATTCCCAAGTATATTATATATAAATATTTATATATAAATATTATAAATATATATATATTATATATTTATGTATATATATATATATATATTGTATAAATATATTGTATATTATATATTGTTTATAGATATATATATATTATTTATATATCTATATATATGTAATATAGATATATATATATATACATATAATATATATATATATATATATATATATATATATATCATCTTCGTGACATTTTATATGCAGACATTATGCTGCATATATATATATCGAATTCAATATATAAATATATATGTAAATATGTATATATGTAAACGATTATACCTAAGTGTCTCGAACATGACAGCATATCAACGACTACCAAATCATTTATCACTTTAATATAATATGTTCCCCAAATAGCGCGAATTAGATATTAAACGAAATTTGTAGCTTAATGTTATAAATATATATATGTGCATATATTTATGTATATATATATATTGTATATATATATATTGTTTATACAGATAATATATATATATATATATATATATATATATATATATATATATATATATATATATATATATATATATATATATATATTCTTCATATAATATATATGATATAACGGGAGAACTTATTTCCTTATCTAAACGAAAATAGACGTATTGATATTTAGCTACTTGTAGGAAGGTAATACTGGCTAACCGTAATGAGAGGACGACTACAAAACCAACCGTCCATTTATTAATGACATTTGCCCTTAAATACTTAAATTATATTTTTAATTAATATTCTTATATGTCTTTCCAGGAGGATTAGAAATGGGCCGATGGCGACGCAGATATTAATTCGGCTTCGGTAAGTACAGAAATTGTGTGCTTCATGTGTGCATAAATTTATTTTATTTTATTTTTGAAAATGTCGTTAACTACTGATAGAGTAGAGTTTTTTTATTTACAAAACTTACGTTTATAAAACACGTTTATTACCACGAGTACTAAAAAAAAAAAAAAACCTGGGAACCACTACCAGGAAATTAGTGAGGGGTTTCAATCTCTTCCCAGAATCACACCGCGTCGTTGATTTGGAGAGCGAATGGGTCATTTGGAAGGTTTCATTTGTGGTAAGGTTCGTAGAGCGTAAAATCAGTGTTAAATGTTAAATCCATCTTTCAGGTTAATTTAGTCCGAAATGTTGGATATTTAATAATGATGCAGCTAATAAACGAAATGTTCGAAAGCTCCCTTCCAGTATGTATGTAAATCAATGTTTATATTAGTGTTAATTTGGATAACTAAGTGGTTTTACCTGTTTTGCAAACATTAGAATGAAGTTGTATAATTCACTTTATTTCTTGCCCCGTTTTAGAAATGCCCATGTTTCACCAGTTTCATGAGAAGGGTTGGTTAAATAGTAGAATTTAATCATTCCTCGGATTACCTAGTTGTTTTTAGTCCATCATCTTTCGATTTCAGGTGTTCATTTTCGATATTTTCCATTTTTTTAATTTTAATTGTTGCTTTAAAGGCAGGCACCGAAAATTTACATATCACTTATAAATTATACATTTTCGATACAGATTGTTGATATGGAATGGAAAGATTCAGTTTCCGTTTTCAAATAAGCTGCTTTATCAAAATCTGTGAAACAACTGTCTTAATTCCCATTTCGGAACGAACACTGTATTTTCCAATTCAGGACAAATGTTTTATTTACACTTTCAGATACCGTTTTAATTTCTTCAGTTTGCAAGATATCGCTAAACTTTTTCTTTGCAAAGGACATCTTATATCAGAAAGAGTTCCTTTCAGGAACTATTTCATTGTCAGCAGGACGAACAATCCTCTGCGGAAAGTTATCCCTTACATTCCATAGATGGAAAGCCTCTGTTCTGCGGATTTCCCGATGATCTCAGCATGAAATTGACTATCGATTATCTTTCATGGCAAGGCGCCTGGACGTTGAAGGCTGGCATTGCCTCTGAGCGTTCCGGTGGTTTTCACCCGGTACAGTTATATATAGTGTCTGTTCGACTTTCTCTGTCAATTTATGCGATCTGAATGAAAGGAATTGTTTATTTCTATTCTGTGAGCGAGTTCTTTTGATTGCGTTGTTATTTCGTGCTTACTGAAAGTATTTTTTTCATTTTTATTTTTTTCGGTGTGCTCGGATATTCTGATGTTTTATACAGAACACCGGGAGTGACAAATAAAATGAATTGTGGATGAAATTTGCTATTAGGTGTGTTTCACGTTTTCTTGAGATATGGGAGAAATGAATAAATCACAAACATTGTAATGCATAATATCGGATTTTAGTGTTGAAAAACTACCTTTTTTCTTATAAACTGAGAAAAGTATATAATGGAAGAGCCAGTTTAATTAATTAACTTGTTAGACCTTACGAATCATGTTAAAGTATTTTTGGAAGCAAATTAAAAAGTATTTAAATGGGCGACTGCCTATCGAATCCCTTGTCCCCGCCCACTACACTCTCTTTCATGTATAATACCTACGAGTAGAGAAATATGAAATCATATGTTAAACCTAAATTGAATGAAGACAGTTGTCCAAGTTAACTATCTAAACTTTTTTAATAAGCCCTCCTTAATTTGTAATTGTTCACTTGTTTTAACGCCAATTGGGATAAATTCCTCTAAACTTAAGAACCATGCATTTATCACCTTTTTTTTTGAAGACGGGCAACTGCTTGGGATTGGCATTAATGAAACTCCCTGTTTGGTGACAGTGTAAAAATAGAAGAGCCGTTGTTGCCTGGTTGATGATGTCTTTCTTTTCAAGTCTCATTGTGATGTATGACTTGGTGTTTCTCTACTTTGTACCATTTCGATAATTTGGTAAAATGCAACACACGAACCCTACAAATTGCAGTTCTGTCACATTCATGGAAGAGCAAACATCACTGATAAACACAAACACACGCACGCCATCTCGACCGCTGCCATCATGCTTCTATTTCCCTTAAACGCCTTAACTCTTTTTGGGTAGAATAAGAAATGAAACAAGGAGCAGTTAATCATGGAAACCGCAAGACTGTAAAAAATGCAGTGAATCATAAAAGGAATATTCAGATTGACTACATAGCCACAGCTACAGCTATGGTTCTTGGCTATTTAATACGTACCGAAACTGGTTTGCTCATCCAGTATCTGAACAGAACCTCTTTTGGATAATTTCCGATTCTTGGCTCTTTTTCATTTCCATGTTTTATAGTTTATTTGAATTTTTACAGATAATTTAAGGTCGACTTCTTTCATTGCTTTAATCTTGTTTTTGTTTTGTGCTTTACCTTTCTAGTTTTCTGTAAAAGAAAGCTATCGAGATGGTCATTTGTCTGTCACGCCACACTTTTTCTGTCCGCCCTCAGATCTTGAAAACTAGTGGGGCTAGAGGGCTGCAAATTGGTATGTTGATCATCCACCCTCCAATCAACTAACATACCAAATTGCATCCCTCTAGCCTCAGTAGTTATTTTATTTAAGGTTAAAGTTAGTCATGATTAGGCATGCACCGCTATAGGCCACCGCCAGACTACTGTACATCTGGGAAAGAATAGTTGTACACTATACCAGAAGACATGAGAGGCATACACGACCTTTGAATCGAAACAAGAAGCTAATTGTGAGAGGACTGGCAGATATAAGTTTGACATTTAATGCGCCAGAGTATTTATGTGCAATGTTTGTAAATTCGGCCCGAAAGGAATCATCATGCACATGCGGGAATCGGGCATAAAGAGGAAGTTAGGAACATTGCACATAAGTACTTTGACGTATTAAATGTCAAACTTATAGCTGTCAGTCCACTCACAATTGGCTGCTGCTTTCGATTCAAAGGTCGTTTATGCCCCCCTCATGGTATAGTGTACAAATATTCTTTCCCAGATGTAGTCTGGGCATATATGATGAGGGTGGGCATAGACTGTGCCACAGGGAAGTAAGTCTTCGTATTGGACGTTTACTAACCCTGAACAGTCCAGTAAACGAGAAAATGATAAAAAAAAAAAAATTTTAAATTCCCATTAATTACGATGATTTTATTATTCGGGGCCAGACCCCAACCCAAAAGAATTACTGATTCTGGAGTCTCTCTTCATCAAACAAACAACCCAGTCCACCTCCACCCTCTTGTACGTTTCTTAATACTTTCAGCTTTTCTTATGCCATAGTAGGTCGGCGCCCAATGCTCCTCAAATATTTCCTAAATCTGTAATTTTTTATGTTTTTTTATCTGAACTCTTTATTAGCATGTGTGCTTTAAATTTTTGGTATAATTTTTTATCAAGCTTTAATCGGCTTGTGTTTATGCATGTATGTATTTTTTTTTATTTTTCATTTTAATTTATGTATAAGTCATTTTATAGACAATTTTCATATTCACGTTGTTTATTGTTAATTGTACAGATCCCTGAAGATGCATTCATGTGCATGCGAAATGAGTAGAATAAATTATAATGCATCGCGAAGTTTGTTCCTTCTCCTCCTATATCCATGTATATATATATATATATATATATATATATATATATATATATATATATATATATATATATATATATATATATATATATATGTATATATATATATATATATATGTATATATATATATATATATATATATATATATATATATATATATATATATATATATATATATATATATATATATATATATATATATGTATATATATGTATATATATATATATATGTATATGTATATATATATATATATATATATATATATATATATATATATATATATATATATTATATATATATATGTATATATATATTATATATATATATATATCTATATAAATATATATGTATATATATATACATATATACATATATATACACATACATATACTGTATATACTTATATATCTTTATTATCTATATATCTATATATATATATATATATATATATATATATATATATATATATATATATATATATATATATATATATATATATATATATATATATATATATATATATGTGTGTGTGTGTGTGTGTGTGTGTGTGTAACATATTATTATTATTATTATTATTATTATTATTATTATTATTATTATGCTAATCTACTGTGAGGAAATCCATATGAGTCAGGGCTCCCCTACCTTCCCAATCCCCTCCCTACCCCGCCCCACCAAAGGCGATCATGAATGGAATGCAAAGCATGCAGTGAAGTGTTTTTGCCAAACTGCCTGTTAATTAATTCCAAACTTCATTTAAACCGACTTTATAACAAAATACGTCACCATAATGTTACGAAGCAGTCGTTATAACGAATTCAGAAGGTAAAAACGAAGAAGGAACGAACGAATAAATGAAGAAAATCGCATTTGAATGAACAGAAAAAAAATGAAATACTGTACATCTTGCACGTTGGTCCTAGTCCATAGATACTGTGTATGTGTGGATGGGGAAGGCTATTCTTCATCTTGGTTTTACTTATAGAAATGATCGAAATCGTATCTCTACTTAGAGAAATTAACGGTATAGGTTTTCAGTGTTGATTTTATTGAGGTATTGATAATTATATTAATATAATAATTATAATAAATTATGATTAAAATTCACATAAATTCTGAAAAAAAATTCTAATAGGGGATTTACTGTTGCAGGTTAATCATTGTCTGACAGCTCCTGGAAGAAAAACTGGAGCAAATATCACACAGGCACTGCCTCGCCGTCAATAAAACTTTATGCTAACGCTAGACTTCCTCTCCCCCTGGCCCCCTCTCTCTCTCTCCCTCTCTCTCTCTACTCTCTCAGTCAGATCAGAATTTAACAGTATGATCACAACAATAACCAAAAACAACCACAACTGATGAAAGACATGTCAGTAGGTTAAGGGGGTCAAGTGTGGTTTGGGCATGCGCACAACTACAGTTGACCAGGGACCATTCAGTCGCCCAATTGTCACCTCGTTTTCAAGACTGGTATGCGATCGTTATTTTAGACTCCGTAAAAAGAGCTGCAACTGTTTTTGGTTTCTTGTATGTGTTAATGAACGCATTTCATTTGTATTGCCCCTTCGACATGAATATGTTGGAAATAATGAACACATGAGTACATGTTTTACGGGAATAAACTTCTGACTCATATCGGAAATGAACCTTGATTTCCTGAGTGACAGGCCAAGTGTTAAGCAGGAAACCTACCTGGGAAAAACCTCAGGTAGAGAAGTATAGGTCCCAGTTTCTTTTATGACCTTTTTAGGTCAGTTGGTACCTCCTTCGACTGTCACTCGTGAGACTGAGATTCATTCCCGATGTGAGTCAGAAATGTATATGTGTGTGTGTGTGCGTGCGCAGAAGAGTTCACTTGAAAAATCTGGCTGGAGTCGTGACAAGCACAACTCAGCATCATGAAATAAGCAGGTGTGCAGTAACGCTTCTAAAGAGAATGGCCTTTCCATTTCTTAGGCTTACAAGAGTTAGACACCAATAAAATTCCTGCCCTCCTTCACTGAACACGAAACTTCTCTGTCATGGAAACAGACATCCCCATACTGTACTCCAGCCTGCAACTTAAAAAAAAAATATTGTATTCATATGCAACTTCTCTTGGTGGTGTTTGTTTTTCCTTTATTGTCTGGAGTTAAACATGGTAACAAAACACTCAGGTCATCACTGCACTCTGAATGGAACGTTATGCAGCTCATATTTTTATCTAACAAAGAATGAAGTCTTTCTGCCTCGCAATAATTGGAGACAGCACAATATTATATAAGTAATCTTACCTTAACAGATTGATTAGGCACTAAGCACCGCCAGAATATATTAAACACCGAAAACTAGGTGGCGTGTAAAAGTTTTGTGGGGATTGTTTCTGCACTACTAAGAGGCATGGAATCATCCAACCACTTAGGACCAAGGAAAACGAGTTTTTGCATAACAAAATATATTTCAAGAATTTGTGAATGCGGCATTAGACGCCTCCACCATTTGATAGGGTATAACACTTTTCATTATAATGATAATTCACTGTCTCTGCTTAAATATCAGCACACATGTTTTCTTTGCCTTTAATAGCTGCCAACCTAAATCTGAATGGTTGCAACCATAGAGCCGATCTCATCAGTTTTGCATTATTCTTACCCCTGTCCTAGCGTATAATTACTTTTGGATTTTTTTTAATTTTCCATAGTAATGCCAGCCAGACACTCCCTCAATAGTAAGAGTTCCACTTCTCCCAGAGTCAGTTGCCTGCTAGCAAATGAAAAAGCCATCTTTATTCCTTCCTCTTGAACCGAAAGTGCATTTGATTTCCTGGCTCGAAGCATCAGTTTGAAGCATATAAAGCATATTGAGGTTAGGCAACCTAAGAGTAGGAAAAAACTTAAAAGTTGATTTTAAGGATTGAAAAGCATTTTTCTTAGCATCAGTCCAATGTCATGTTTCTAATCTTTAAGTTAGTCCAGAGGTGCAAGCCTTGTGCTAGACACTGGGAATAAACTTATTTTTAAATCATACATTTCTCTCTGGTTGCTTTTCATCCTTTATTGCTTCTACCTTTTCCATTTCAGTGAGTGATCTGTGTTTTCGTTATGCACAGC